>NC_086108.1:87433208-87578208 GCF_963921235.1 Mobula hypostoma | reverse complement strand
TGAAGGGTTTTGATGCAAAAAAAATCGACTTGTCTATTTCTATCCACAGGTGCAGCCCTATCTGCTGAGTTCCTCCATAATGTTGTTGGGGAGCAAGTTCTGGTATTCAGACCCAACGACAATGAAGGAACTGTGATCCATTTCAAGTCAGGTTGCTGTGTGAATTAAAAGTGAACCTGCAAGTGGTGGTGTTCCTAAACATGAGATTCTGCAGATGCTGGAAATCCAGAGTAACACACACAAAATGCTGACAAAATTCAGCAGATCAGGCAGCATCTCTGGAGAGGAGTTAACAGTCATTTTGGGCTGAAATGTTGACTGGCATTGCTACACATCTTTGCCCTTTTTGGTGGTAAAAGTTGCAGATATGGAAGATGTTATTGAAGTAGGCTAGGCAAGTAACTATAGTTATTGTAAATGGTACCCTAAAGACCCAGTTACTCAATTAATACAGGTTGTTCTCTTGTCTTGTACTATTTACTTCCCCCTCTTTATGGTCACACTGCACTTCCTCACTATATTGGCAAATCCAATTTGCCAAATGTGATTTCTGCAACATTTTTCTCTTTTGTCCCCTGCTTACTGTGTTGTATTGAAAGATAACTTTACCCTTGCCAATGGACCACTTCAATTTTATTCCAGCAGTTTATCTCACTTTCAAATAAAATGTTGCCACTGGTCAGGTTTTCTTCCTGTTTCAGCATGCAGTTCCTTTGTGGCTATTTGTAATACAAATACCCTTATCACATTTGTAACAACATTTTTTTTCAGTTTGGGAAGAACGCGGCCAGTGGATTCAAGATCTGCAACTTCTGTCCATAAGCAGAAAAGTGATGATAGTCCAAAGGTGAGCAGCGGAGAATATTCAGATCATTATTTGTTAAGTCCTAGAATAGTTGTAATGGTGTTAAAGAGGAGTTGCTCCGAGCCATTGAACATCATCAGTTCTGTTACGAAACAAATGGCCACATTTTCATTCTAAGCAGGTTGGAAATTTCTATAAAGTAACAGAGAAATACCATATGAGTTGATAAAATATTCGTTCATTAATATTGCTGACTGTCATTTTTAGGCTTCTTAAATTGCAATTTTATGACCCATGACTTCAGTATCATTCTCACGACTTGATGATAGCCAGGAATCACAGCATGGTTTCCTCCCACTGGCTTTTTAGACCAACTGGAGAGAATGCTTGTACTGAAGCAAAAATAATATATGCAAATTAATGGGAAAGCTGATTTTAATTGAGGCGTTTGCAACACTGCAATAGTTGGAAAAGCATTTTAAAAAGAAAACCAAAATGCATAAGAAGCTACTCTTGTATCACCAAGTCTCACTGCAGGTCAAAAAATGGGAAGATATTTTATTGTAAGCTTAATTTTTGATCACATTCATAGCACAAATAAAATGAATGGTAACGATTGATTTTGGTCTGTCTTACTGATTGGAGCTTCCCAAGGATATAATTGGCTGCAACTGATACATTGCACGCCTTTGATACATTGCAGACATCCCATCCTGAAAAACTCATTTCAGGGAGGTAGCACCACCACCCCCGCTTGCTCTCTCTCAAAAAAATCAATTTCCAGGATATTATATATAATTTGCGGGCGTCAGGGAACCGCTATCAATATGCAGGAGACTCCTGGAACTTCCGGGAGAGGTGGGATGTCTGACGTTGCCTTTGAACCATCGAGGAAAACAGACCTCAAGGCAATAGCCCAAAAATTTTTGCTGTCCTCAGATTCCATCCCAGCAGGGTAGCACACACAAAGTTTCACCAATTGCTGCATGGAAATGTAGTTAATCTGTACTGCCAGAGACATCTTGCATCTTGTTGACATATATTTGCTTCAGTTTTCACTTGCATCTCAAAGGCCTGTAGCCTGGTTATCTGGGACTGTAAAATGCTCCTTGTTTATAGGTGAGTGTAAAATCTGGTTGAGATTTAGACAGAATTAGAAATACAGATAGAGTAAAATAATAGTATTATTGAAGAAATATGACTTATGATCAGTATAGACTCTAAGTTGAAGGGCTTAGTTCCATGCTGTTTCTCTGTATGACTCTGAGACACTGATTTCCTGTTGTAAATCAATATCAGGTTGGCTCCAGCATCAGTCATAATGTCACCACATGTACAATATGCAGGTGTTTAAAGTTATCAGTCAACATGCCCAGTATTCATCACTTTCCATAGAGCAGCAGAGGGAGCATCCCTGGTACTGTCCCACATCTGGGATTCCTTGTCATCCCTCATCTCAAAGGTGATGCCAATTTCACCACGATGTGCGTAGCAGTTCTAGCCATCAGAACGTTATTGAAAAGCTGCAGTGTACAGTGCATTGTTTTGATCAATGAGAACAAAGTAATCTCTGTAACTGCTCAGGAATGATGTAGATTTTAGTGCGAGGTACTTTTAAATAGAATTGGCATTGCAGTGTGTTGAAGAAGTCCTTCCAATGCTGACTTAATTGGCTGTGCAAGAATTAATGAGGATGGAAATCAGCCACGAGGACCAGAAACTTGTCAGAAACCTGCACCCTTGTATTTAATTCCTCCAGAATCCTGGATAGTTGGTTTCCTCTCAAGAAAAAAAATGCTTACAAGTTATTGACTCTTCTCAAATTCAGATCCTTTTCATGTATTACATGGCATCATATCATTAAAGCTAAGTCATGATCAGTACAAATATTATCTAATCCTCATATGGTAATTGCCAATTAGAATTAGACATGTTGAGCTCTGAAAACTTGCCATATTTCTAGTGACCCATTATAAATCATCCCAGATTGTGGGGCAGAAAGGACAAATGAAGACTAGTCAAATAGAATATATCTGTTCATCATCCTGTTCAAAACAAAATAATACACTTTGTTTTTAAAGTATACTTGATTTTGTTTTAGCATTGCTATATTGTTCTTTAAATTTCAAGTACTCACAAAAGCGTGTGACATTTCAGTGCGGATACAGAAGCAACAATTAAGCCACTTATAATGATAACCAACTCCAAGGTAAACCTGAGGTTCTGTCCATGGATTACTGTGCAAATTGTGCTTCATGGTCTCTGCCTTGTTTGCTGTATATCTGAATTACTTGATTATGCAGACTTGAGTCTAATCCAGACTTAATGAGTTAGGTGATTTCATCATTCCCACAGTTGGAAAAAGAGGCACTATTTTATGGGTTTGTTGCTGCAAACTAACTGGTCCTTTTGCCTCACTTTTGTTAAAATTGTACTGTACAGAGCAGTTATCTTCCTAGTATTAAGCCCAGGGCATGCTGGAAAGGATTGTAATATTCACAGTAACTTAGTCACTTGATTTTACACTCACTGGTCACTATTGGGTACCTCCTGTACCCAATAAAGTGGTCAATGAATAAAAGTTCATGCTCTTCTGCTGTAGCCCATTCATTTCAATGTGATGTATTATTTTCTTATGTACACCACTGTCGTAATGTGATTATTTGAGTTATTGTCACCTTCCTGTCAGCTTGACCCAGTCTGGCCATTCCTCATAGAGCCTTAAAACACTACAGCACAGAAAAGGACATTCAGCTCATCGAGCTTACGCTGAACCATGAATCCGCTGAGTCCCATCTACCTACACCCGGACAACAGCTCCCCATACCCCTACAATCGGTTCCTATCCAAATTTCTCTTAAATGTTGCATCCACCACTTATGCTGCCATCTTGTGCCACACTGTCACCACCCTCTAGGTGAAGTTCCCCCGCATGTTCCTCTTAAACATTTCATCTTTCACTCTTAACCCATGACCTCTAGTTATAATCTCACCTCAGCGGAAAAAGTCTGTTTGCATTTACACAATCTATATCCCTCGTAATTATAGTCATGGTCATACTTTATTGATCCCGGGGGGAATTGGTTTTCGTTACAGTTGCACCATAAATAATAAATAGCAATAGAACCATAAATAGTTAAATAGTAATATGTAAATTATGCCAGGAAATAAGTCCAGGACCAGCCTATTGGCTCAAGGTATCTAACCCTCCAAGGGAGGAGTTGTAAAGTTTGATGGCCACAGGCAGGAATGACTTCCTATGTCGCTCTGTGCTTGCATCTCAGTGGGATGAGTATCTGGCTGAATGTACTCCTGTGCCCACCCAGTACATTATGTAGTGGATGGGAGACATTGACCAAGATGGCATGCAACTTAGACAGCATCCTCTTTTCAGACACCACTGTGAGAGAGTCCAGTTCCATCCCCACACATCACTGGCCTTACGAATGAGTTTATTGATTCTGTTGGTGTCTGCTACCCTCAGCCTGCTGCCCCAGCACACAACAGCAAACATGATAGCACTGGCCACCACAGACTCATAGGACACCCTCAGCATCATCCGGCAGATGTTAAAGGACCTCAGTCTCCTCAGGAAATAGAGACGGCTCTGACCCTTCTTGTAGACAGCCTCAGTGTTCTTTGACCAGTTTATTGTCAATTCGTATCCCCAGGTATTTGTAATCCTCCACCAAGTCCACACTGACCCCCTGGATGGAAACAGGGGTCACCGGTACCTTAGCTCTCCTCAGGTCTACCACCAGCTCCTTAGTCTTTTTCACATTAAGCTGCAGATAATTCTGCTCACACCATGTGGCAAAGTTTCCTACCGTAGCCCTGTACTCAGCCTCATCTCCCTTGCTGATGCATCCAACTACGGCAGAGTCATCCGAAAACTTCTGAAGATGACAAGACTCTGTGCAGGAGTTGAAGTCCAAGGTGTAAATGGTGAAGAGAAAGGGAGACAAGACAGTCCCCTGTGGAGCCCTAGTGCTGCTGATGTATACTTCTATCAAATCTGCCCTCAATCCTCTAGGGAATAAAGTCCGAATCTATTCAACTTTTTCCTATAACTCAGGCCCTCAAGTCCTGGCAACATCCTTGTAAGTTTTCTCTACACTCTTTTAACCTAATTTACATATTTTCTATAGGTAGGTGACCAAAACTGGACACAATACTCCAAATTAGGCCTCACCAGTGTCTTATACAATTTCAACATAACATCCCAAATCCTGTACTCAATACATTGAATTTTGAAGCCCAATATGCCAGAAGTTTTCTTTACAATGCTATCTACCTGTGATGTCATTTTTAAGGAATTATGGATCTGTATTTCCAGCACACTCTGTTCTACCACACTCCTCAGTGCCCTACAGCCAACCATATAAGACCTATTCCGGTTAGTCTTCCTCATCTGACCTCTCTCATTACCAAGACACATTCACCCAGAGAACTGCCATTCACTGGGTATTTTTTGGCTTTTGCCCCGTTCTCTGTAAGCCCTAGAGTCTATTGTGTGTGAAACTCCCAGGAGACCAGCAGTTTCTGAAATATTCAAACCACCCCATCTGGCACAAACAAGTATCCCATGGTCAAAGTCACTTAGATCACATTTCCTCCCCATTCTGATGTTTGGTCTGAACACAATTTTACCTCTTGACTATGTCTACATGATTTTATGCATTGAGTTGCTGCCACATGATTGGCTGATTAGGTATTTGCATTAATGAGTGGGTGTACAGGTGTACCTAATAAAGTGGCCACTGAGTGTATTTTTGAATTTTTTTTTACAGAGCATGGATGGCTCGAGTGTAATAACCTATCATCTTCAAAGGGCTCTGCCAGGTGGAATAGTACTCATGGAGCTTGCTTTCCAGGTAAAGACAGTGTGCTGTAACTGCAAAGGTGTCAGGCATCTTTCATATGATTTATAGTGGGGAAAAAACTTTTGTGAAGAAGTGATGAATTTGATTTATGGGGGGGAGAAGCAATCATTCTGAATGGGTAGATTCAGAACGATATAATGAATAATGTTTGATCATGTAATGATGAGTGGGGGTAGATTCAGATATGTAGCCTGCAGATGAAACAGATCAATTTTCATGTACTGCCAATCTGCAATAGTTTATTGTTTCTTCACATGTGGGAATCAGCAGGAAAATTTTTCCTCCAAGTGACTCATTTAAGTTGGCTATCAAAAACATTGTAAATTTTGTATGTGCGTGTATAATAATGGCTTCTCCTTATCCTCAATCATACTTTGCACTTTCACATTTGAATTGGTTTACATTTTAATAGAGTTGAAAAGGTCATAAGGGAGTCTTTATCAGAATCCTTCTCCAGGTGTACAGAGATTTCTTATTTCGGAGCCATCACAAAAGCTAAATGTCACAGACTGTGATCACACTATTGATTGATTTTCAGGCGAGCTGACTTGAATGAATGAAAACTTCTTCCAACTCAACATCAGTAAGATTGAAGTTTTTATCTTTTCCACCTGCCACAAGTACTTCTCCATGCCACTAATTTGATCCCTTTCTCCAGCTGTGGTGTATGATGAACCAGGCTGTCGAGAGACTCACTGCTGGGAGCTTCAGTTCAACTTTTGTGTCTTGTTCTTTGCAAAATGCCTGTAGCAATCTTTACTCCTTCTGGCATGGATTTGCAATGGAAGGCCCTAGAATCAGCCAGGATCGAGCTAGGATCTCGGTACTGCTGCAATGTTCTAAAATCTCAGTGAGATAGTTCATGTAGTATTGTGGCATTCTGAAGTTTATGTGTATCAGTCAGTGTGATGCTCTGGCATTCTCAGAGCATGGGACTCAATATAGTGTTAGAAATTCTGAATTAACTGGCTGTATTTAATAACTGTATCCCAGCATGGCAGTTACCTTGACTTAATGGTATTGAGGGTTCCTAATTCAATAACCGGCTCAATAATAATTAACAGGCAAATCTATGGTGTCTTCAGCAGAAACTATATCAGATGCAATCATTGCCTAGAAGTAAATGACATTTCTCTCATGTTGATGGACTTGTTTCAGCTGAGTACATTATCATTTTATGTAAGTAGAGCATTGTGGTCTTAAGCTGTCCTGCTAGGGTAACTTATTGCATATAATTCAAAAAGAACATATTGCAGCTATTTCAAGAATTCACTTGCAACAGATACATCTGTCACATTTTTGGCAAATGCAATGTATTTGAGTATAGGACAGTACAGTCAGCAATAGCAATCTGATTGACACAGAACACTAGATGGCAACAGTGCCCTTCATTATTCAGAATTGAGGACCTTTTGGCAGCTCGAATTATTAAGTAATTAGAATATTTGTAATGTTGCATCCTTTGAGTCTTTTAAGGACTCGCAAATAGAATCAATGATATTCCATGTGAAATTTTGGGGATTACATTCATCAGTCACTGTTGTAAAATGCAAGAGCCATTCCCACAGCTGTACTTGCCTCCAAATATTCAGTCCATTAATAGAACTGGATGTCAAAGTAAATACAGATTGCAACTGATACTCCAGTGCATGATTTGCACACGGAAGGGCAGATCAATTTATTCCCCTTGTGAATCATTAAATATCCTTTAGAGCTCAGGTGACCTCTTGCAATGTACTCAACTGGCAGGTGTGAACATCAGAGGATCGAGAGCCCACCTGAAACATTTTATTTTCTGCCATCTAAATCACATTGTACAGCAAATCAAATGTCTTTTTTTAAATTAGACCATAAGACAAAGGAGCAGAAGTCAGCCATTCGGCCCATCGAGTCTGCTCCGCCATTTTATCATGAGCTGATCCACTCTCCCATTTAGTCCCACTCCCCCGCCTTCTCACCATAACCTTTGATGCCCTGGCTACTCAGATACCTATCAATCTCTGCCTTAAATACACCCAATGACTTGGCCTCCACTGCCGCCTGTGGCAACAAATTCCATAGATTCACCACCCTCTGGCTAAAAAAATTTCTTTGCATTTCTGTTCTGAATGGGTGCCCTTCAATACTTAAGTCATGCCCTCTCGTACTAGACTCCCCCATCATGGGAAACAACTTTACCACATCCACTCTGTTCATGCCTTTCAACATTCGAAAAGTTTCTATGAGGTCTCCCCTTATTCTTCTAAACTCCAAAGAATACAGTCCAAGTGCGGACAAACGTTCCTCATACGTTAACCCTCTCATTCCTGGAATCATTCTAGTGGATCTTCTCTGTACCCTCTCCAACGTCAGCACATCCTTTCTTAAATAAGGAGCCCAAAACTGCCCACAGTACTCCAAGTGAGGTCTCACCAGTGCCTTATAGAGCCTCAACATCACATTCCTGCTCCTATACTCTATTCTTGTAGAAATGAATGCCAACATTGCATTCATCTTCTTCACCACCGACTCAACCTGGAGGTTAACCTTAAGGGTATCTTGTACGAGGACTCCCAAGTCCTGTTGCATCTCAGAACTTCAAATTCTTTCTCCATTTAAATAATAGTCTGCCCGTTTATTTCTTCTGCTAAAGTGCATAACCATACCCTTGCCATCATTGTACTTCATTTGCCACTTCTTTGCCCATTCTTCCAATCTATCCAAGTCCCTCTGCAGACTCTCCATTTCCTCAGCACAACTGGCCCCTCCACCTATCTTCGTATCGTCAGCAAACTTTGCCACAAAGCCATCTGTTCCATAATCCAAATGGTTGATGTACAATGTAAAAAGAAGCGGCCCCAACACGGACCCCTGTGGAACACCACTGGTAACCGGCAGCCAACCAGAATAGGATCCCTTTATTCCCACTCTCTGTTTCCTGCCAATCAGCCAGCACCCTCTCCACGTATGTAACTTTCCCGTAATTCCATGGGCTCTTAGCCTGTTAAGTAGCCCCATGTGTGGCACCTTGTCAAAGGCCTTCTGAAAATCCAAATATACAACATCCACTGCATCTCCCTTGTCTAGCCTACTTGTAATTTCCTCAAAAAATTGTAATAGGTTTGTCAGGCAGGATTTTCCTTTAAAGAATCCATGCTGAGTTCTGCCTATCTTGTCATATGCCTCCAGGTACTCTGTAACCTCATCCTTGACAATCGACTCCCAACAACTTCCCAACCACCGATGTCAAGCTAACAGGTCTATAATTTCCTTTTTGCTTCCTTGCCACTTTAAATAGCGGAGTGACATTTGCCATCTTTCAGTCCTCCGGAACCATGTCAGAATCTATCGACTTTTGAAAGATCATCGCTAATGCCTCTGCAATCTCCACAGCTACTTCCTTCAGAACACGAGGGTGCATTCTATCTGGTCCAGGAGATTTATCTACCTTTAGACTATTCAGCTTCCTGAATACTTTCTCTGTCATAATTGTGACTGCGCACACTTCTCTTCCCTGCCACCCTTGAGTGTCCGGTATACTGCTGAAGATATACTCGTTCAGTTCCTCCGCCATCTCCTTATCTCCCATTACAGTTTCTCCAGCATCATTTTCTATCAGTCCTATATCTACTCTCACCTGTCTTTTACTCTTTATAAAGCTTTTTGAAAAAGCTTGTAGTATCCTGTTTGATATTATTTACTAGCTTCCTTTCATAGTTAATCTTTTCCCTCTTAATGACCTTCTTAGTTTCCTTTTGTAAGCTTTTAAAAACTTCCCAATCCTCTGTCTTCCCACTAAATTTTGCTTCCTTGTATGCCCTCTCCTTTGCTTTAACTTCGGCTTTGACTTCTCTTGTCAACCACGGTTGCATCCTTTTTCCATTCAAAAATTTCTTCTTTGGAATATACCTGTCTTGCACCTTCCTCACTTCTCGCATAAACTCCAGCCACTGCTGCTCTGCCGCCTTTCCGGCCAGTGTCCCTTTCCAGTCAACTTTGGCCAGTTCCTCTCTCATGCCACTGTAATTTCCTTTACTCCACAGAAATACCGACACATCAGATTTTGGCTTCGCTTTTTCAAGTTTCACAGTGAACTCAATCATGTTATGATCACTGCCTCCTAAGGGTTCCTTCACCTGTTGGGAACTTGCAAATTTATTTAGAATCACGTTTATTATCACTGACATACCTCATGAAATCTAATGTTTTGTGGCAACAGTATAGCACAATATGTAAAAAATTACAATAGTTACAATGAGAAATATAAACATACAGTGCAGAAAAGAGCAAAGTAATGAGGTAGTGCTCATGGGTTGGTGGACCATTCAGGAATATTGTGGAGGTGAAGAAGCTGTTCCTAAGACATAGAGTATGCGTTTTCAGGCTCCTGTACTTTCGTCCTGATGGTATTAATGAGAAGAGGGCATGTGCTAAATGATGAGGGTCTTTAATGATGGATGGCGCCTTCTCAAAGTAGCACCTTTTGAAGATGTCCTTGATGATGGGGAAGCTAGTGCCATCGATAGACCTGGCTAAGTCTGCAACTTTCTACTGTTTTAATCCTGTGCATTGGAGTCTCTGTGCCAGGTGGTGTTGCAACCAGTCAGAATGCTCTCCATGGTATGTATGTAGAAATTCATTAGTCTTTGATGATATTCCAATCCTCAAGTTCCTAAATGAAGTATTGCTGCTGGCAATGAGTATATGATACTCCGGGAGGAATTTTGTGGATTGCGTTTATATTCTGTCACTATTGTAAATTGCAAAAGCATTGCCCATTATTTTGTTTTAGGGCCAGTGAATAAAATGCATTCATGTCTTTATTCTTCAGGGGAAAAAATATTCTTTTTTCTATTCTTTCTGATTTCTAGGGCTGTTACTTCTGTGTGAAACAGTATGCCCTTGAATGCTCCCGGATTCCAATGGGACAGTCTGTCAACTCCCAGGTAACTTTGAGTGAAATTGAAGATATATTTCTATACCTTGTGGTCATATTAAAATTTAAAGTAAGATTAAACTAACCTAAATTAATGAAGCTTTAAAAAAAATCAAGGCTACACAGCATAACTCTTAACAGATGGCTGTCTTTTTTAAACCTACTTTAGATAATCTGTGAAAAATGTAAAGGCTGTTGCTTCCTGATTGCTTCATTTTAAAACAGCATCTTAACCAGACATTGCTTGCTTAAAAATAGTTAATATTGCTGAGCTAAATTAAACCTAATAAGGTATGTGGATCAGCCAGCAAACTGGACAAGATTTGGGATCGCCAGTATGTAGTCAAAATATTGAGTACAGGAGTTGGGATGTTATTTTGAAATTGTGTAAGATATTGGTGAGGCCTAATTTGGAGTATTGCGTGTAGTTCTGGTCACCTACCTATAGGAAAGGTATCAAAAAGATTGAAAGAGTACAGAGAAAGTTTTCAAGTGTGCTGCTGGGGCTTGAGGAACTGAGTTCTAGGGAAATGTTGAATAGGTTAGAACTTTATTCCCTGACGTGTAGGAGAATGAGGGGAGATTTGACAGAGGTATAAAAAATTATGCATCCTATAGAATAGGGTGAATGCAAGCAGATTTTTTCCACTGAGATTGGGTGAAACCAGAACTAGACGTCATGGGTTAAGGGTGAAATTATTAAGGGGAACATTAAGGAGAACTTCTTAACTTAGCGGGTGGTGAGAGTGTGGAGCGAGCTGCCAGTGGAACTGGTAGATGCAGGTTCAATTTCAACATTTAAGAGAAGTTTGGATAGATACGTAGATGGGAGGGCTGTGGTCTGGGTGCAAGTCAATGGGATTAGACAGAATAATAGTTCAGCATGGACTGGGTGAGCCGAAGGGCCTGTTTCTGTGCTGTATTGAATGGCATCATTGGACTTCAGGGTCTGTTGAGCTTCTCAAATCCATTAATTTTATCTATTCCTAATTTTATTTAGTAGTGCAACATAGAATTTGGAACATTTGAGCATAAACTGACCATTCAATCTATTCAACTTGTTAACTACTTGTTCACCTTAAGCATTTTGTTCATGGCTACATCCAACCAGTAACCAACTTGTTGAGAAACATTAACAGCTAAGCAGTTTTCATAGTCCCATCAAAATTATTATTAAATTATCACGATGCTGTTTGTCAATTAACTAAACTGAAGTTGAAGTAACCATTGGATCTGTCTTTTCTTACCATAATAATGGATTGCTTGAAGCTGTAGCAATGTATTGCTTAATACCACTTTGTATCACAGAACTCGGGCCCGTTTTGAGGGAAGCCAGTGTTTTAACAGTCCATTTGATGCCATAGAATAGTTGGCTCTAAATTTTTGTTCATAGCTATCCCTGTTCATACATGGTTCAGTCTCCCTTGGTCATTTCATCCATATTCTACCACAATTTGCACGTGTTGAGAATATGTTGTGTAGATTTGATTTTTCTGAATGATTTGTTTTTAAGTTTATTTTGCCTTAAGGACTCAGTTAAAATGATGTTTGCATGTTTTTTGTAAAATAAAAGTTCTATGTCTTTATGTTTGTAAGTAATTTGTAATCTCCTCTTAGTCTATATGTTCAGTTGCTTAAAGCATTTGACTGAGGCATTGCCACTTAATAGTAGGTGAATTTGCTGTCTTTTGGTAGAAGAATTTCTACTTGATGTTGTAAACTAAATCTGAGAATAAACTTAGTCTGGAAAATATAATCAGAAGCTTTTGCTGTGAATCCCAAGTGAACAATATATAGAACTCGAGGAAAATTTTGCAAGGTTTGAACCTTTATTGTAGTCAAGAGATTGTGCATGTAACAGGCTCTCACAATGAATAGCTATTTCTTTCCTGCCATAGTTCGGAAAACCAAAATTGCTTTGATATTGAAAATTTATTGGTATCACTTCATCCCTTTTGCATAAATGTTTTATGTTTGAGAAATAGTAGAATAATATCTTGGTTAAGCTACCTGGCTTGTAGCAAAACATCGTGTATATTGAAAGTTGCAATTCGTCTCTGATTTATCTCTTTTAAATGTTTGCAATCAAAAGGAAATTTTATGTAGTTTAATATCTTGCAAACTCTTGAAACATTGAAGAAAAAGCATTCCAAAATATACTTTAAAACTCCTACTTGGCATTCTATTGCAAAAGTATATGGAATATGTCATCAGTTAAATATTGGTGCTATCTTCTCAAGGAACATGGGTAACAACATTGCTTGAAGTATTAAACAGTAGATTGCTATAGTTTGGATCTTGACAAAATGAGGCAAAACTTTCTAAACTCGTCAGAAGTTACAAGCTTTCAATGCAATAATTAGCAAAACAATAATAAAAATTTGCATTAGTTACCTTGTTCTTGGATCTGTCTGTCCGAGACAGCTGAAGTTCCTTCATTGCTCATTGTGTTGGGAATTTAGTTTAAACTACTGAAATGCATCTGGAACCAATTTACATGGTGCCCACAGTGCATCCAGATTACCTGAGACTGAGCAATTTATTAAGGCAATTGTAGCAGCAGTGAACTGGGAACTAGAGGAAGCCAAGTTTACTAAATTTTACAAAAGAGACGTAATTTTTAATTTCTCATTTTTTAAGTGACCATTATTGTTGTTGCTAGTATTTGATTAAAGTGATTTGGGCTGTGTTGAGATTGAAGTCTGAATAACGTGTTTGATGTACCTTTGTGGGGAGTGCTATTATGTTTTATGATTAATCCTAGCCTATGGCAATGCCTCTCTTAAATGTACTGTACCTAGAATAGAAACTGCATGTATGTCTGTGTTGAGTGCCATATCCATCTCCATTCCTGTCTCCCATTAGGGCTCTCTAGTGTCCAAAGCTCGCGTCAAGTGCCTTGCCGAAGTGAGTTCGGTCTCAGAGTCAGCGGTATGTCCCAAACTCCAGAGGCCTTACTCTCATAAACTCTTCTCTTTCCCTTTTGCACAGTGACTTTCCTTTTGCTAGTATTCCTTTTTTTCTTCTCTTTATTAGTCATTCAAAAGGCATGTACAATGGTTTAGGTGGTACTGAGATTGTTCTTTTCCTAATTCTTAGATATTCATTTGTGTTGCACTGTTTAGCTATTAGCTGCAACAGGGATTTGATTACCGAAAAATGGGGAGTATTTATCCCTACTGTTTCCTCCTCTCCGCAAATGCATGTTTTCATTTGCAAGCTAAAATGTTGTCCTCATTCAAGCATGAAAACAATAACTAGGACTAATGTCCCTTCAAGGAATGGTACATTGAGTACCATTTACATTACATGATCATTTCTTTCCCTTTTCTTTCCATTCCTTTTTCCACCTTGGCCTTGCCTGTTATCTGATACCAACAGGTACAATGTCATCTTGCATACATTGAATATGTAACAGCACACAATGCTTTATAAAACCATTGCTAATGGGTCAAAGAAGCAATTTTAAGGAAACTGGGAAAAAAAAATTAGTGAAGGAAATGCATAGTATGAATTTAAACGGGTAATTGCGTGGCTGCCAAAGTTGGGGTGATTCAAAGTAGGGTTGCATTTGAGGCTGGCATTGGAAATTTGGGGAGCTCCAGGCTGAAAGTGGGCTAAAAGAACAAAAAAATAGAAATTTAAAGATAAGAATGAGATTCTTAATCTTGCGATGTTGGTAATCTGGGAACCGATGTAGAGTAGAGAGCACAAAGATAATGGGCAAGTAGGTCGAGGTAGCTGTTAGGATATAGGCAGCAGTGCTTTTCTTAAGTTAATATAGAGCTAGAGAAGAAGAGGATGATAAAGAGACTACATGGATTATAAAGGCTGCAGGTGACATATTCTCTCAAAAGATGATCAAAACTAGGGTGATGAAACCAGGCCATCTTAATGCTGTAAAGAGCGACAGATCTTTGACATGGTTGACTCTTAAGAGACAATGAAGGATGGACAGCAATGCCAGCTATGTCTACATCCCCTAAAGAAATAAAAATACTAAGGGGCTGCAGGTGGCTGAGGCACAGGGCAAGGTTATAATTAGCCAAACAGGAAGGACAACTGATTGCGGTGGTGAGTGTTTTTTTAAAGGGGACTGGAAAACATGATGATACCTAAAGGATGAAAAATTTGTTTTCCACATTGATTTCAAGGAGCAGCCAGACTGGAAGAATACAACTTTTGTTGGGCTTATTCACTCAGAACAATTTCTGTTTCATTAACATTTAATCAAAACATTAAGTACCTTTTTTCCCTTCACTTTTGTGAAGGAAATGGAATTTTTTGACACAACTGATTATGGGACCTCTAATCTTTAGTCATCTCTGATGCATTCATTGTTAAATAGGAAAGAAAGCCACTGTTGGCTGAAAATTTTCAACCGACCTACTAGAGATGACCATTTCACCAAATTCTGTGTTGTGTCTTTCCTCATTTAGGCTCAGTGACTGGTGTTTCTTTTTTTGGTGACCTGAAAGTTCCTTGCACAGGATAAATAAAATCAAGGTTGCTGTATTGTTTCAAAAGTACTCAGAAAAGCTGGAAAGATCTAGTACAATGGATTTTCCTGTACTTTTAATATATCCAGAAGACTAAACCTCTCAGCCTTGCACTCAATTGATCTAATAAGAGTCACCTATACAATCTTCTGTTGATTTACCCACACCCTGTCACCCCAGCTTGTCTGATTGCATGTTCATTGGGGAAAATTTCAGAGTACCATAGTTTCCAGTCAAGTGGTTAGTACCTATCTGAATAAGCAAAAATTATAGCAATTTCTCCTAAATTCAAAATTTTTTTTTCCGGTCAGAGACTTCAGAGCGAAGTGTGTAAACAGAAAGCTGCCTGAGAAAGCATAGAATCCACATTAGAGTGTATAAGGACTGATCCAATTTGATTATTTCCTACTTTATCATTCTGTAGAATGTAATTGAGTTGCATTTCCATTCCCAACTCTGCCTCCTGTCCTTTCATTCTGTCTCTCCCTGGGACTGGACAGTTGAAATACACCAGATGTCTTCTCTGCTGCTTTCCTGACAGCCCATCAACTCAGTCATCTAATAGTGACTTGCTTGCTCCTCTAGCATCTGTAGGGCCCTGTAAATTTTCCAGGACCAGAAAATCTTTCCTGTCCAACTCTAGGCAATGCTGGAGAACCACATAGCAGTTGGAACAGCAGAACGACCAATAGGAGATCTCCATTTCCATACAGGTCTCTGAAGAACCCAGAGCAGTAGAGAGAGGCAGCCTGGTGCATGAACAGCATAGCAGAAGTTAGCCCTGCACTTGGGTACATTCACATAGATATTTCCCAATGAATAGAAGCACGGGCACTACCACAGCCACAGGAGATCTTCTCCAGTAGAACACAGAATGTACAACTGTACGGCCCAGGAACAGGCTCTTTGGCCACATTGTGTATGCTGAGCTTGGTACTAAACCCGTCTGCCAGCATAAGGTCTGTATCCCTGCATTTGTTGCCTGTTCATGTGCATGGTGAAGTATCTGCCAAAACTTTCTATTGTGTACATTATGCTTCTACCACTTCCCCAGGCAGGGTATTCCAAGAACCTACCACTCACTGTGTAAATCAACTTACCTCGTAGTTGTATTTAAACTTTTTCCCTTCTCATCTTAAAGCCATGTCCATTTCCACCCTGGAAAACAGATTTGGATTATCTGCCCTTACCATCCCGTTTGCTTTACTTGATCATTTTTAGAGTTGGGTATCTCAGACAACACCTCCAGTAATTCACAGAATATTGTGCCAAATACCCGTTACAAATACAAACTTCCTGACAGAGGATTTAGGACATCTGCTGCCTGAAGTAAAAGATACCAGACAAGCTGTGGCATTTTGATCATGGAGATGGAGTTTTCATTTACGTTTTCTGTACTTGCATGGCGTCATCAATTTAGGTTTCAATATTAATATTTCATTATATGCACTTTGCATAAAATTGGTTTAGAAAACTGTATGTAGCTAAAGCTGCCAGTGCAACCAGGTGGACATCTGTGGAAATGCTGGAAAAATCTAATGTAAAGTCGCAATGAAGGGTGACTTTTGAAATGTGACTTGTAGAGGATGCTCAATGGGATCTCTTAGGCTATTCAGTATTGTGTTTAGTAGTGTTGCTTTTGTGAGGCTTCTTAAGACAGCTGGCTTCCTATTATGGTGAGCCGACTACTCAATTTCTCATCTGTAATTGAATGATTGGTAAGTAAAGTGCTGTGTATCTATTTCAGCATGTTGTGTTAAGTCAGAGGATTTCTTCATCCAGGAAATCAAAATTTCTAGTACAGTGAGCTCTTTGTCTTCTGCAAGCAACATAGATTTTAAAATATTATTTAAAAGAACTGATTTCATTGAGATGCAGAAGACCCTGATTTCCATTGAATATAATAACTTGGCAAAGTGTACTAAAAGTTAATTTTAAGATTAATGATAAAGCTTCAGACATTGTTAAGGAGGGCACTGTTCTTTAATAATTAAAGTAATAAAAATGAAGTCAAGCTGCATTGTATCATTCTGCATTATAAAGAATGTAGGCAGACTTGCTGCAAGGCTCATTATTCCATAGCTTTGAATGTTATACGAAGTGCTTGGCTTACAAGAATGAGTGGGTGTAACACAATCCAAATTGGCACAAAGTGAGCTGCTTCACCTTCCTCTGATTCAGCTTAGCCATTTTGTAGTAGTACGCTTATTCCTCTTATTTCTATCAATTTCCCAGTACGTTTGCAGCCATGACTTTCCTTGTCCACTGTTAACAAAGCTCTGATCTATTTCTTCTCCCCCCCCCGCCGCCCCTTTCACAGCAGTGAAGAAAGAGTGAATCAAAGATATTTTACCACACCTGTTCTCTGCCCAGCTGAGACAAGGGCACCTGCTTAAATGCGTATCCCCCAGTGAGTCTCATCAGCTGGGGGATTCCAAGCACTTCTGATCTTACTTCACAGTTTTAACATTTTTATTTTTAAAGGTGGATACTTTTAAGAGCATCCTGTAAGCTATAGGCTCAAAATAACAAAGTTGCAATATTTTTTTAGATCAAGTGACATAATATGGTTCAAACTAAGGTTGGAACTAAATGAAGTGTATACTTACTGTTCTATATTGTAATTAATTTGTTTTGGCACCAAATCTATTCTAATTCGAAGATAGATCGCTGAGTTAGACAGACAATCTCATCAAAGATTTTAAAATCGCAGTAAGTGTTTCGATATGAAGGAATGTTGTTATTTACCTCTACAAGTCAACCACTTAATACTGAGATAACATTTAATCCTTTCCAAATTAAAACCAATTAATTATTTGAACTAATTGCTACCACTGAAAAGAAAATCTTGGCTCTGTTTTAATGTTTAAACTGTTGGAGAAACAGTGATGATCATTATAAGAGTGATTTTCTTTTTCATCTGTATAGCTCAGCTATCATTTTTTCTAAAGGCAGCCTTTAGATTCAAGCGCAAACAACAGGAATTCTGCAGATGCTGGAAATTCAAGCAACATACATCAAAGTTGCTGGTGAACGCAGCAGGCCAGGCAGCATCTATAGGAAGAGGCGCAGTCGACGTTTCAGGCCGAGACCCTTCGTCAGCGAAGGGTCTCGGCCTGAAACGTCGACTGCGCCTCTTCCTATAGATGCTGCCTGGCCTGCTGCGTTCACCAGCAACTTTGATGTATGTTGCTTTAGATTCAAGATTGGTTGTGAACCCTGGTTTTTCTGTTTGTTTCACATATAGTTTGACATTGAACTGGGGAAAAGATTCACAGATTGTATCAATGAAAATTTAATACTCTCGGGATATTTAGTTCAAGTCTCAGAGGAGGATAAGTTTTCTCAATTGCAAGTTGTCTACTATTCTCACCTGCCTTTTTTCATGTACATCAGCTTTGTTTTCGAATATGCTTTCACTTTGCTTTAACCAAGAAAATAATGTTAAAGCTTAAAATATGTTAGAGATGTGTGAAATCTTAAGAAATCATAGCCGTTATCAGCAACAAAATTAAAGGTTTATTCATTGGAATCAAGTGATTATTCAAAATGCTCTAATTATGAACAAGATGTTTGTGATACATACGTTGTCTTCTTTTTAATAGCTGATTCTTTATCTTACATGGTTCAAATTCTCCGATCTTTTACATCTTTATAGTATCAGAATTGATATTATCTCTTCTTTCAGGGGATGTAGTCATGGGTTGAGCAGTTAATTTGAAGCTCAAGATTCCATCCATGATAATTGAGCAATGGAATTAAAAGTGAAAAGGGCTGTCATTATTACATTATTGCAATGTTCAATCATTTTAACATTACAGTTATAATCAAATATGACAAAATTAAAATATTTGTTTAAGTAAAGGGAAATTTGTGTGAACCCAGTAGGAACTAGCATTGCCATGGGAATGGGGAATGTAACCCATTGTTACCTGTCATCTCTATCTTGGCAGCTTTCAATGTTATTTACAGAGGAGTGTGACAAGGTGCGGGATCTAATGCACGTTCACTCCTTCAGTTATGATTTCCATCTGCGGATCATTCATCAATATCTGGTTGGCCGTCAGATGACTCTGAGACAGGGATACCACCTCACTAGCTTCCTAGAAGATTTTATCTGTTACCATCCAGATATTCCAAAATATGGAAGGAATCATATCTTTGAGGGTAAGAGAAATATTACTCATAGATGATATGAGATGTATGTTAAAAGAAATCAAAAGAACATGATTCACATCCTTATGGTTTACCAGTTATCATATTTGTTAACGTAATTTTAATGCTTTACTCTTTTGGGAATCAATTTCTCACATAAAAAACGTAGTCATAGATTGTGAATTGATTATTTGTATTGTGTGTAAGGAAGACAACACAATGGATGCTTAAGCTTTACAGAATTCTTTGTCATTTACAGCATGAGGCTTTGGGAGATGGAGGAAGAAAGCCAAGTTAAAAGTTATGACATGATTAATGTTGAAAAAGTTCAGACCTATTAAAGAGTTAAACTGAAATATTTTAATTGATTTTTAATGATCTGGTTATAAAATACATTTTATTTTAGGATCTATAGCCCTCTCCACAAACATGACAACGGCCCATCAGCTCTATAACTATATCACTGATCATGCCAGCACATATGGGATGAAACCACTCCGCATGTCAAGAACAGCGATGAGCATGGATGGTAGAAAGGGGACCCAGAATACCGAAATGCATGAATATGCACTTGTGGCACTCTGGAATAGGTATGTAGTTTCTGTTCATATAGCTGCCTCCTAATTAATTATCACTTGAAGTTTAGGTGACCTGCAAAGAACCTGACAGATGCAGTACCTCATCAACACTTTCATTGGGAATTCAGCCTCAGAATTGCAACCAGTGCATCGTGCATTTATATAGTATCTTTAATAGCACCAAAAGTGGTATTTAAGAGCAAAATTGCCCTGTAGGGTGTACTGGTCCCTGCAGGAAGGACAGATGACCAAAGAGCTAGAATGGCAAAGTGGGTTTCCAGAACTGATCTCGTGGTAACTGTTGATAAAATAATGCAAGCGGGAAGTTGTCAGAAGGTAAGAATTAGAATACCGTGATCTTGGACTGCTCTTGGGCTGAAGCTAAGATTAACTGAGAAGAGAAAGGTAGATCATAAAGAGAATTCAAAAGCAAAATGGGTCTTTTAAAATGAGATTCAGATTTATTTAACACATAACAGCAGCGGTTGAATGGGGCACGACTGCGCAAGCACGTGAAAATCGGACCGTGAGGCAGCGGGAGAGTTAAAAAGTGAGCAGATTGAGAAGGGTCAGTCATTTCTTTGGCGGTTGAACGGGGCATGACTGTGCAAGCGTGTGAAAGTCGGACCGTGAGGCAGCGGGAGAGTTTAAAAAGTGAGCAGATTAACGGAGCGGGTGATGGAGTAGAGGGAGACAGAGTAGGAAGGCTTTGGCTCCAGAGGCTGAGGACGAGCTTGCTCCCAGTGAGGTAAGGCCGGGTAAGTTCCTTTAATTAATTTAATTACCTTAAGAGTAGGTAATGGAGGCAGCAGTTAGGGAGTTGAGTGCTCCATTTGCAGTATGTGGGAAGTTAGGGCGAGCAAAATTGTCCCTGATGACCACACCTGTAAAAGGTGCATCCAGCTGTAGCTCCTGACAAACCGAATTAGGGAACTGGAGCTGGATGAACTTAGGATCATTCGGGAGGCAGAGGCAGAAATAAACAGGAGTTACAGAGAGATAGTCACCCCTAAGAGTCGGGAGACATGTAGCTGGGTGACTGTCAGGAGAGGGAAGGGGAATAGACAGAATGAGCAGAGCACCTCTGTGGCCGTTTCCACCAATAATAAGTATATCATTTTGGATACTGTTGGTGGGGACGACCTACCAGGGACAAGTTGCAGTGGTTGCGTCTCTGGTACCGAGTCTGGACCCTCAGCTCAGAAGGGAAGGAGGGAAAAGAAGAGAGCAGTAGTGATAGGGGATTCGATAGTTAGGGAGACAGATAAAAGGTTCTGTGGAAGAGATCGAGAATCCAGGATGGTCTGTTGCCTCCCTGGTGCCAAAGTCCGCGATATCTTAGATCAAGTTCTCAGTATTCTCGAGGGAGGGTGAGCAACCAGATGTCGTTGTCCATTTAGGGACCAATGACATAGGTAGGAAGAGTGAGGAGGTCCTGAAAGGTGAGTTCAGGGAGTTAGGCACCAAGTTAAAGGACAGGACCTCCAGGATAGCAGTCTCAGGATTGCTACCAGTGCCGCGTGCAGGCGGGTTTAGAAATAGTGAGATAGAGCAGATCAACATGTGGCTGAAGACATGGTGCAGGAGGGAGGGCTTCAGATTTATAGATAATTGGGCAGTTTTCCAGGGAAGGTGGGACCTGTTCCGGCGGGATGGTTTACATCTGAACTGAAGGGGGACAAATATTCTTGCAGGTAGGTTTGCTAGAGAGGCTCCAGTGGATTTAAACTAGATACTAGGGGAGAGAGGAACCAGAGTGCAGGAACAGATGTAGGGGAGAAGGAAGAAAAAGGAGATAGTAAAGTTGTTTGCACCGTTAGTGATAAACAGAGAACAGGAGGTGGAAAATTTCTTAAATGCATTTATTTTAATGCTAGGAGCATTGTAAGAAAGGTGGATGAGCTTCGAGCATGGATTGATAACCTGGAAGTATGATGTTGTAGCTATTAGTGAAACATGGTTACAGGAGGGGTGTAGTTGGCAACTAAATATTCCTGGATTTCGTTGCTTCAGGTGTGATAGAATCGGAGGGACAAGAGGGTGAGGTGTTGCATTGCTTGTCAGAGAAAATATTACAGCAGTCCTCTGGCAGGATAGATTAAAGGGCTCATCTAGGGAGGCTATTTGGGTGGAATTGAGGAATGGGAAAGGTGTAGTAACACTTATAGGGGTGTATTATAGACCACCTAATGGGGAGCGAGAACTGGAGGAGCAAATTTGTAAGGAGATAGCAGATATTTGTAGTAAGCACAAGGTTGTCATTGTGGGAGATTTTAATTTTCCACACATAGACTGGGAAACCCATTCTGTAAAAGGGCTGGAGTTTGGAGTTTGTAAAATGTGTGTAGGGTAGTTTTTTGCAACAATACATAGAGGTACCACCTAGAGAAGGGGCAGTGTTGGATCTCCTGTTAGGGAATGAGACAGGTCAGATGACGGAGGTATGTGTCGGGGAGCACTTCGGGTCCAGTGATCACAATGCCATTAGTTTCAATATAATTATAGAGAAGGATAGGTCTGGACCCAGGGTTGAGATTTTTGATTGGAGAAAGGCTAACTTTGAGGAAATGCGAAAGGATTTAGAAGGAGTGGATTGGGACAAATTGTTTTATGGGAAGGATGTAATAGAGAAATGGAGGTCATTTAAAGATGAAATTTTGAGGGTACAGAATCTTTATGTTCCTGTTAGGTTGAAAGGAAAGGTTATAAGTTTGAGAGAGCCATGGTTTTCAAGGGATATTGGAAACTTGGTTCGGAAAAAGAGCGATATCTACAATAAATATAGGCATCATGGAGTAAATATAAGGAATATAAAGGATGTAAAAAGAATCTTAAGAAAGAAATTAGAAAAGCTAAAAGAAGATACGAGGTTGCTTTGGCAAGTAAGGTGAAAATAAATCCAAAGGGTTTCTACAGTTATATTAATAGCAAAAAGATAGTGAGGGATAAAATTAGTCCCTTGGAGGATCAGGGTGGACAGCTATGTGTGGAACCAAAAGAGATGGGGGAGATTTTGACCAATTTCTTTTCTTCAGTATTCACTAAGGAGAAGGCTATTTTAGTGTGTAAGGTAAGGGAAACAGGTAGGGAAATTATGGAAACTATGATGATTAAAGAAGAGGAAGTATTGGCGCTTTTAAGGAATATAAAAGTTGATAAGTTTCCGGGTGCTGACAGGATATTCCCTAGGAACTTGAGGGTAGTTAGTGTAGAAATAGCAGGGGCTCTGACAGAAATATTTCAAATATCATTAGAAACGGGGATGGTGCCAGAGGATTGGCGTGTTGCTCATGTTGTTCCATTGTTTAAAAATGGTTCTAAGAGTAAACCTAGCAATTATCAGCCTGTAAGTTTGACGTCAGTTGTGGGTAAATTAATGGCAAGTATTCTTGGAGATGGTATATATAATTATCTGGATAGACAGGGTCTGATTAGGAACAATCAACATGGATTTGTGCGTGGAAGGTCATGTTTGACAAATCTTATTGAATTTTTTGAAGAGGTTACAGGAAAGTTGACGAGGGTAAAGCAGTAGATGTTGTCTATATGGACTTCAGTAAGGCCTTTGACAAGGTTCCACACGGAAGGTTAATTAGGAAGGTTGAATCGTTAGGTATTAATATTGAAGTAGTAAAATGGATTCAACGGTGACTGGAGGCTGGATGGGAGACGCCAGAGAGTAGTGGTGGATAACTGTCAGGTTGGAGGCCGGTGACTAGTGGTGTGCCTCAGGGAGTTATACTGGGTCCAATGTTGTTCGTCATATACATTAATGATCTGGATGATGGGGTGGTAAATTGGATTAGTAAGTATGCAGATGATACTAAGATAGGTGGCATTGTGGATAATGAAGTAGGCTTTCAAAGCTTGCGGAGATTTAGGTCAGTTAGAAGAGTGGGCTGAACGATGGCAAATGCAGTTTAATGCTGATAAGTGTGAGGTGCTACATTTTGGTAGGACTAATCAAAATAGGACATACATGGTAAATGGTAGGGCATTGAAGAATGCAGTAGAACAGAGGGATCTAGGAATAATGGTGCATAGTTCCCTGAAGGTAGAATCTCATGTGGATAGGGTGGTGAAGAAAGCTTTTGGTATGCTGGCCTTTATAAATCAGAGCATTGAGTATAGGAGTTGGGATGTAATGTTAAAATTGTACAAGGCATTGGTAAGGCCTGACTTGGAATATTGTGTACAGTTCTGGTCACCGAATTATAGGAAAAAATGTCAACAAAATAGAGAGAGTACAGAGAAGATTTACTAGAATGTTACCTGGGTTTCAGCACCTAAGTTACAGAGAAAGGTTGAACAAGTTGGGTCTTTATTCTTTGGAGCATAGAAGGTTGAGGGGGGACTTGATAGAGATATTTAAAATTATGAGGGGGATAGATAGAGTTGACATAGATAGGCTTTTTCCATTGAGAGTAGGGGAGATTCAAACAAGAGGACATGAGTTGAGAGTTAGGGGGCAAAAGTTTAGGGGTAACATGAGGGGGAACTTCTTTACTCAGAGAGTGGTAGCTCTGTGGAACGAGCTTCCAGTAGAAGTGGTTGAGGCAGGCTCGATGTTGTCATTTAAAGTAAAATTGGATAGCTATATGGACAGGAAAGGAATGGAAGGTTATGGGCTGAGTGCAGGTCAGTGGGACTAGGTGGGACTAGGTGAGAGTAAGCATTCGGCACGGACTAGAAGGGCGGAGATGGCCTATTTCCGTGCTGTAATTGTTATATGGTTATAAATAGGGTACCAAAGGATTGGAGGATAGCCAATGTTGTTCCACTGTTTAAAAAGGGCTCTAAACAGAAACTAGGAAATTATAGGCCAGTGAGTGTGACATCATTTGTGGTAAAGTTATTGGAAAGTATTCTGAGGGACCAGATATATTTGGGTAGACATGGACAGTTTAAGGATTGTCGGCATGGCTTTGTGCATGTTAGGTCAAATCTAAGCAATCTTATAGGTTTTTGAGGAAGTTACCAGGAAAGTGGATGAAGGCAGGACCAAGGATGTTGACTATATGGAAATTAGTGAGCCATTTGGCAAGGTCCCGCATGGGAGGTGAGTGAAGAAGGTTCAGTCAGTCAGCATTTAGGATGACGTAGTAAATTGGATCGGACATTGGCTTTGTGGGAGAAGCCAGAGAGTGGTAGTAGGTGATGCCTCTCTGACTGGTGGCCTGTGACTACTGGTGTGTCACAGGGATCAGTGCTGGGTCCTTTGTTTGTCATCTATATCAGTGATCTGGATGACAATGTGGTTAACTAAATCGGCAAATTTGTGGATGACACCAAGATTGTGGAGGTATAGTGGACAGTGAGGAAGTCTATCATGGCTTGCAGAGGGATCTGCATCAGCTGGAAAAATTAGCTGAAAAATGGCAGATGGAATTTACATAGAAACATAGAATATAGGTGCAGGAGTAGGCCATTTGGCCCTTCGAGCCTGCATCGCCATTCAGTATGATCATGGCTGATCATCCAACTCAGAACCCTGTACCAGCCTTCCCTCCATACCCCCTGATCCCTTTAGCCACAAGGGCCATATCTAACTCCCTCTTAAATATAGCCAATGAACTGGCCTCAACTGTTTCCTGGGGCAGAGAATTCCACAGATTCACCACTCTCTGTGTGAAGAAGTTTTTCCTCATCTCGGTCCTAAAAGGCTTCCCCTTTATCCTCAAACTGTGACCCCTCGTTCTGGACTTCCCCAACATCGGGAAGAATCTTCCTGCATCTAGCCTGTCCAATCCCTTTAGGATTTTATATGTTTCAATCAGATCCCCCCTCAATCTTCTAAATTCCAACGAGTATAAGCCTAGTTCATCCAGTTTTTCATCATATGAATTTAATACAAACAAATGAGAGGTTTCGCACTTCGGTAGCACCAACCAGGGCAGGTCTTACATAGTGAACGGTAAAGCACTGAGGAGTGTGGTAGAACACAGGGATCTAAGGATACAGGTCTATTACTGAAAGTGGTGTCACAGATAGATAGGGTCATAAAGAAATCTTTTGGCGATTGGCCTTCATAAATCAGTGTATTGAGAACAGTAGATGGAATGTTATGCTGAAGTTGTATAAGACATTGGTGAGGCCTAGCTTGGAATATTGTGTGCAGTTTTGGTCACCCACCTATAGGAGAGATGTAAACAAGGTTGAAAGAGTGCAGAGAAAATTTACAAGGATGTTGCTGGGTCTGGAGGACCTGAGCTATAAATAAAGATTGAACAAGTTAGGGTTTTTTTTAGCGGTGGAAATGGTTACACCCCGACACGCGGGACAGAAGCAAGGTCGCATTGTGTATTCCATGGACCAGCAAATTCCGGTCGGCTTAGCGAGCAGAGCGGCAGACACCCCTGCTGAAATCTGGAGGAAAACACACAGAGGGGGATCACAAAGCCAAGGAAAGAGGACCGGGTCGAGACTTTTGGAGAAGAGGAGTTTCGATGGGTAATACCGTTCCGCCTGACCGGAAGTGCACCGAGAGCGGTAAGCGGTGTGAAGGAGTGGGGTGCTTACTGATCTGGCTAACAACGGATGGTGCAATCCGGGGTATATTACAATCGAGGAACGTGTTTGCAGACAGGATATTGAACTTTTTACTGTTGGACTTCGGCCACATTCCACCGTGATACAACACTTGGTGGCACGGGAGGTCGTTCCTGCCTGTGGCCATCGAACGTGCAGCTCCTCCCGTAGAGGGTCAGACACCCTGAGCCAATAGGCTGGTCCTGGACTTATTTTCCATCTGGCATAGTTTTGCATTTTGTTGTTTGATTGTTGGGGTTTTTTGTATTGCTATATTTACGCTCTATTCTTGGTTGGTGCGGCTGTAACAAAACCAAATTTCCCTTGGGATTAATAAAGTATATCTATCTGTCTATCTTGTATTCTTTATTATGTAGAAGATTGAGAGGAGATTTGAAAGAGGTATACAAAATTATGAGAGGTATAGATAGGGTAAATGCAAGCTGTCTTTTTCTACTGAGGTTGGGTGAAACTACAACCAGAGGTCATGGATTAAGGGTGAAAGGTGATAACTTTAAGGGCCACATGAGGGGAAACTTCTTCACTCAGAAGGCCATGAGTGTGTGGAATGAGCTGCCAGCACAAGTGATGCATGTGAGCTTGATTTCAATGTTTAAGAGAAGTTTGAATAGGTACATGGACCTTAGTAAAGATATGGAGGGCTATGGTCCCGGTGCAGGTCAATTGGAGTAGGCAGTTTAAATGGTTTCAGCATGCTCTAGATGGGCCAAAGGGCCTGTTTCTGTGATGTACTTCTCTATGACTCTATCTAGGGACTAGTATCTAGCATGGAAGGACTGTTGAATGCAATAGTCAAGCGGTAGTCTGACACAGGAATTGTGCCTTAAAAACTCTTCTGTCACAATCTTTGTCTATCTCATGTTACACTGACAGAACACACCCATGAGAAGTGAAGACACAGAAGTAAGGCAGAGAAAAGACCCCTTGGAATCCTGAACAATGTCTCCACGTTCCGTGATATCTAAGGCATCAGGTCAAATACTGAGAAGGAAGCCTCATCCTCATTACCACCAATCATCGTTCCTTGAATAATAAATTAATAAATGCTCTCAGATGTGCAATAACACTGAGAGTGCCCAATGCAGCACTATGCACTCTTGGTGGGGAACAATGATATCACCACCACAGATCCCATCTGCGTTCTGAAGGTCATTGCTGTCTGACTGCTTCTGCAGCAGATGGTGAGTGAACCAATACAAGGGATATATGTGTGATAATGTCCCATCTCCACATGGAGGACAACCTCCTCTTTGTAATGTGGGTACCATAGTTTTGCTAACAGGGATAGACCCAGAAGAGATCAGGCAGCTCAAAAGTGGCATCTGTGAGTTGCTATGGACCATCACTGTCAGCAGCCGTAACGACGGCCATTACAAAGTGAAGTCTCATGACCCAGCAGATTCCTTATTCTATTTACAAATAAGCCAGAAATGCAGAAAATGTGTGGAAGTACTCATTAGGATTATCATAGCCATATTTTAAAATGATGGGAATGAAAGTGATGTTTAAAAATTGGGAGAAGCTGGGGGAAGCAATGGTCATGACACAATTGCCAAACTTTTAGAATCAACCTGCACCATTTCCAGAGGTAGGTTAGTGGGCCTGGTATGGGGCTGCCAGATGCTGACTGAAGGCTTTGTGCTTTGGGTAGAATTAATGGGCATTCATATATTTACACTACAATCAATTGACAGTGTCTCCCACAAGCGGATTGGACTGCTGTACAGAGAATGACAGAGGTGAATGACGGTCGACCATCCCCACAGATGCAGACATGTGTATCAGCATATTTGCAAAACAGAACTACTTGCAATATATATAGCATGAAATGGAAAGAGCGACGCAATCTACGAACATCAGATTAGATCAATGTTCCTTAGGCCTGCCACATCTTGGGAGGAAAGCTGGTGGACAATTAACTTGCTAATAGGAGGAAGAAGCTTCAATATCATCCTCATTCTCAAAAAGGCAGTAGAGACTAAAGAGGAGCTGGAACCGCCTACTTAATAATTCATCTCAGCTTTCTCCTGAGATTCCTACGAGCTAAGGTCATATCAAGCCATGGCTGAGAGCACTAGATACAGAAAGACTTTGGAACCAGACGTCTTCTCAACTGTAGTACAAAAGATCTGCATTTAGAACCAGCTATGCCACCAACACAGATGTTCCTGTACAATTATAACCATGTCAATGTGAAATATATCCCAACTCTGTGCTCTCTATCATCAGCATAATTAAGAAAGTTATTAAGACAGCAGTATCATGCAGTTGTAGTTATGACCTAGGTTTTGCCAGCACCATTTGGCTCCAGATCTTAACATTACCTTGGTACAAATATACACCATATCAAAGCTTTAAATTCTAAAGGTGAAGTGAAGATGAGGCTCTTAAATCAAGGCATCATTTGACTGAGTGTGACATAGAGGTGCCTTGGTAAAACTGATGGCAGTGGGCATCCATCATGAGGGACCCATCACCCAGGACATGCCTTCTCATCAGAGAGGAGATGCAAGAGCCTGAAGACATATTCTCAATGTTTTAGTGACAACTTCTTCCTCTCCTCTTTCAGATTTATGAATGGCTCATTAACGTATGAACACTACCTCATTATTATTTTGCTCTTTTTGCACTACTTATTTTTTTATATATATTTCTTTTCATTATTTAATTTATATATTCGAGTTGGTGGACAGTCGTGTTTAAGGACTCATCAGAAGATTTTTTTTGTATTTACATTATTTGTTGCATTTGCACATTATTTTTTTGTGGGTCTTTGAGTGCAGTTTTTCATTGATTCTATCGTGTTTCTTTGTGTCTACTTTGAATTCCTGCAAGAAAATAAATATCAGGATAGTAAATGGTAACATATAGGTACTTTGATAATAAATTTGCTTTGAACTTCAAAGTTTATTTCCTGTGAGCTTAAACTTTGATAGTCCATTACCCCAGATTGCATTCTGACTTTTCTTGATAGCAACCCAATTAGATTTAGAAGTGTTCCTTTTTTAACTTCTCAGGCCAGGTTTTAGATGTGATGACAGTATATTCGTCTAAAAGAATGGACAGAAAACAGTTGTGTTCACAACTCATTAAGTGTCATGCATGTAGTTGAAGCATATTTGCTACAATAGTTTAAAATAATGTTTTGGGACTTTTTGTTTCATGAATTCAAGTCAAAGCAATGTAGAAATAAAAATTAAACTTTGTCCCTGAAGATGGAGAACAGCATCAAGACATTGGTTGCATGTCAGAAAATATGATCTAAAATGGTGCCAGATGGTGGGGTGGTTGGGATGATGCTATTGCGTCAATTATTAAATTGCCCACATACCCTACAACATATGTGCTGTATAATAAGCCTCTCAAGTAAATGGGAACAAATGATAGAGAATATAAAGCATGGAAACAGGTAGTCTATCCCAACTGTAATGCTGCCATCTATTCTCTACTCAAATCCTCAATTAAGTCTCATCCATTCAATTTTCCTCTGCCTCAAAAGCTTCACAGTGAATAAAGAGCCCTGGAAGTCTTGGGACCACAAGTACATAGTTTCCTGAAAGCAGTATCACGGGTGAATATGTCATTTGGTATACCGTTTTTTTTATCAGACAGGGCACTGTCTTTAGGAACTGGGATGTAATGTTGCCATAGTATAAGATGTTGGTGAGGTCACAATTGGACTACTATGTATAGTTTTGGTTGTGCTGTTATAGGAAAGACATTCAGCTGGATAGAGTACAGAAAAAATTTATGAAAGTGATTACAGGACTCAAGGGCGGAAGTTATAGGAAAAGTGTGGACAGTCTAGGAGTATAGGGGACTGAGGGTGACTTTATAGTTGTACATAAAATCATGCAGGACATAGATAAGGTGAGTGCACAGTTTTTTTTCTGAAGAAAAGAGAAGCAATAATTAATGTTTAAAGTGAGAATTTAAAAGGCATTTGAGGAGAAACTTCCTCACAGAAAGGGGGGGGGGGGGTGCATAAGTGAAATGATCTGCCAGAGAAAGTGGTTGAGGCTAGTACAATAACAACATTTAAAAGACATTTGGACAAGTCCATGGATAGGAAAGCTTTACAATATAGGCCAGATGTGGGCAAATGGCATCAGCTTAGTTGAGCATATTGGTCAGCATGGATGAGTTGATCACGTTCTGCTTCCAGAATATACATACAGGTATACAAGTCATCCCTTGGAAACAAATACTGTAGGTCCTATTTTTACAGATGCACCAATGTGTATCTGTAAAAATAGGACCTACAGTATTTGTTGTGACCATAATTGTAATATATGTATAAATCACAATTGGTCTCTTTTCATGAATTTAATTAAATTATGGGAGCTCATTCATATGTACAGTTGTCCGTGTTTGCAATCTGGGGGATGGTCTATATATCGAATTGTCAACTTTCATTGATGATTGTGTTAGTTTAGAAAAATGACACAGCAGTGACAGGAATTTGATTTTCTTGTAGATCTGGATCGTACAAAGATTCTGAAGGAATCAGACATCACGATGAATTTGATGTGTCTCTATTAGTGTGCCACAGTGCAGGACCTTTTGAAGAACAGCCGGAAACAGAACGCAACATGCTACGGTGAGATGCCCCTTACCGATCGTGAATAATTCAGATGGCAATATTTTGGAGCTTTAAACTATTTTCTTGCTTTTTAATGCTTATGAATATTTTTTTTTATTCATTGATCTTTCCTCTGCTGGGAGAAGTAGAGCATTCTAAGCACTGAAAAATGCTACTGCAGTGAGAAGTATACAAACGAGGCACGACAGCGCAAGCGCATGGACGTCAGCGAGTTAGACCAGCGGGAAGGATTTAAAAGGAAGACAGCTTTATAGAGCGAGAGACAGAGTAGGAGGGCTTTGGCTTAACAGGGCTTGGGGTGATGACGGGTAGAGGTGAGGTGAATTACTTGTGAAGAATAGAAACCGGAAGTATGTGTGTGAGGCCAGTGTTCTGTACTGGGTATCGGATGTAGGATGTCCAGGAGACTCCCAGCCTCCCGGACGGCCACATCTGCGCCAGGTGCATCAAGCTGCATCAACAGTACTCCTGTTTGAGTACTGTTGAGGAGGGCAACCTATCTGGGGGAAGCACAGAGTCTGGCCCTGTGGCTCAGAAGGGTGGGGAAAGGAAGAGGATGGCAGCAGTGATAGGGGACTCTATAGTTAGGGTGCAGGAAAGAAACACGGATGGTAGTTTGCCTCCCTGGTGCCAGGGTCTGGGATGTTTCTGATCGCATCCACGATATCCTGAAATGAGAAGAGCAGCCAGAAGTCGTGGTACATATTGGTACCAACAACATAGGTAGAAAAGGGAAGGGGTCCTGAAAACAGAGTACAGGGAGTTAAGAAGGAAGTACCTCAAAGGTAGTAATCTCGGGATTATTGCCTGTGCCATGTGACAGTGAGTATAGGAATAGAATGAGGTGGAGGATAAATGTGTGGCTGAGGGATTGGAGCAGGGGGCAGGGATTCAGATTTCTGGATCATTGGGACCTCCTTTGGGGCAGGCATGACCTGCACAAAAAGGACGGGTTGCATTTGAATCTGAGGGGACCAATATCCTGGCAGGGAGGTTTGCTAAGGCTGTTGGGGAGTGTTTAAACTAGAAATGCTGGGAGGTGGGAACCGAACTGAAGAGATGGAGGAAGGGGCAGTTGGTACACAAATAGAGAAAGTTTGTAGATAGTGCGAGAGGGAGGATAGGCAGAAGGAACGCGCTCAGACTGATGGTTTGAGATGTGTCTATTTTATGCAAGGAGTATTAAGGACAAAACAGATGAGCTTAGAGCGTGGATTAGTACTTCGAGCTATGACTTGGATGGTTTGGGGGCAGGAATGGTTACTTAGAGTGCCAAACCTTAGATGTTTCAGCAAGGACAGGGAGGGAGGCAAAGGAGGTGGGGGTGTGGCACTGCTGATCAGAGATAGTGTCACAGCTGCAGAAAAGAAGGAAGTCATGGAGGGATTGTCTACTGAGTCTCTGGGTGGAGGTTAGGAACAAGAAGGGGTCAATAACTGTACTGGGTGTTTTTTATAGACCACCCAATAGTAACAGGGACGTCGAGGAGCAGATAGGGAGACAGGTTCTGGAAAGATGTAATAATAATAGGGTTGTAGTGGTGGGAGATTTTAACTTCCCAATTATTGATTGGCATCTCCCTAGAGCAAGGGGTTTAGAAGGGGGGGAGTTTGTTAGGTGTGTTCAGGAAGGTTTCTTGACACAATATGTAGATAATCATACAAGAGGAAAGGCTGTACTTGATCTGGTATTGGGAAATGAACCTGGTCAGGTGTCAGATCTCTCAGTAGGAAAGCATTTTGGAGGAAGTGATCATAACTCTACCTCCTTTATTAGAGCATTGGAAATGGATAGGAACAGACAAGTTAGGAAAATGTTTAATTGAAGTAAGGGGAAATATGCGGCTGTCAGCCAGGAACTTGGAAGCATAAATTGGGAACAGATGTTCTTAGGAAAATGTACGGCAGAAATGTGGCAAATGTTCAGGGGATATTTGCATGGCGTTCTGCATAGATACGTTACAATGAGACCGAAAGGATGACAGGGTGCAGGAACCGTGATGTACAAAGGCTGTTTTAAATCTAGTCAAGAGGAAAAGAAAAGCTTAATTAAGGTTCAAAAAAGCTAGGTAATGATAGAGATCTAGAAGAGTATAAGACTAGCAGGAAGATTAAGAATGAAATTAGGACAGCCAGAAGGGGCCATGAGAAGGCCTTGGCAAGCAGGATTAAGGAAAACCCCAAGGCATTCTACAAGTGTGTGAAGAGCAAGAGGGTAAGACATGAGAGAATAGGACCAATCAACTGTGACAGTAGAAAAGTGTGTATGGAACCGGAGGAAATAGTGGAGATACTTAATGAATACTTTGCTTTAGTATTCACTATGGAAAAGGATCTTGGCGATTGTAGGGATGACTTACAGTGGACTGAAAAGCTTGGAAAAGATATTAAGAAAGAGGATGTGCTGGAGCTTTTGGAAGGCATCAAGTTGGATATGTCATCGGTACCGGACGAGATGTATCCTAGGCTTCTGTGGGAGACAAGAGAGGAGATTGCTGAGGCTCTGGTGATGACCTTTGCATCATCAATGGGGATGGGAGAGTTTCCAGAGGTTTGGAGGGTTGCAGATGTTGTTCCCTGATTCAAGAAAGGGAGTAGAGATAGCCCAGGAAATTATAGACCAGTGAGTCTTGCTTCAGGGGTTGGTAAGTTGATGGAAAAGATCCTCAGAGGCAGGATTTATGAACATTTGGAGAGGCATTTTATGATTAGGAATAGTCAGTATCTGTCAAAGGCAGATCGTGCCTTACGAGCCTGACTGAATTTTTTGAGGATGTGACTAAACACATTGATGAAGGTAGAACAGTAGATGTATTGTTTGTGGATTTCAGCAAAGCATTTGATAAGGTACCCAATGCAAAGCTTATTGAGAAAGTAAGGAGGCACGGGATCCAAGGGGACATTGCTTTGTGGATCCAGAACTGGCTTGCCCACAGAAGGCAAAGAGTGGTTGTAGACGGGTTATATTCTGCATGGAGATCAGCGACCCGTGGTGTGCCTCAGGGACCCCTTTTCTTCGTGATTTTTATTAATGACCTGGATGAGGAAGTAGAGAGATGGGATAGCAAATTTACTGATGACACAAGGGTTGGGGGTGTTGTGGATAGTGTGGAGGGCTGTCAGAGGTTACAATGGGACATCGATAGGATGCAAAACTGGGCTGAGAAATGGCAGATGGAGTTCAACCCAGATAAGTGTGAGGTGGTTCATATTGGTAGGTCAAATATGATGGCAGAATATAGTATTAATGGTAAGAATCTTGGTGTGGAGGATCAGAGGGATCTTGGGGTCTGAGTCCATGGGACACTCAAAGCTGCTGTGCAGGTTGACTCTGTGGTTAAGAAGGCATACGGTGCATTGGCCTTCATCAACCGTGGGATTGAGTTTAAGAGCTGAGAGGTAATGTTGCAGCTACAGGTTTCCCCCGCCATCCGAAGGTAGAGCGTTCCTATGAAACAGTTCGTAAGCCGGAATGTCGTAAAGCAAAGAAGCAATTACCATTTATTTATATGGGAAAAATTTGTGAGCATTCGCAGACCCAAAAGAAAACTACAAAATCATGCCAAATAACACATAAAACCTAAAATAACAGTAACATATAGTAAAAGCAGGAATGATATGATAAATACACAGCCTATATAAAGTAGAAATACTTTTCTACCATCATTGCCGCACTGTTCTCCGTAGTGAAAATCTCACACAAGCACTCTCGGCAGAAACACGGCGCAAGCGCTCTCGGCAGAAACACTCTCCCTGTAACCTTTAAGCTATGAAGCTGCCAAATCATACCAAATAACGCATAAAAATACACAGCCTTTATAAAGCAGAAATAATGTATGTACAGTGCAGTATCACTTACTGGAATTGGGAAGACAGCACCGAGCACATTGATGATGGTGTGTTAGGCTGAGTCGTCGGAGGTTGGGGTGGTGCAGTGGTCCCCAACCACCGGGCAGCGACCCGACACCGATCCGCGAAGAATGCAGGGGTACAGTGGTAGCCGGGACGCACCCAGCACATCTTTAAGAAAAAAACCATAATAAACAAGCTAATTAATTAGGTGCCACCCGGCACGTAAATATCGGCCCAGATCAGAGGCGATGTAATCGGTGCATCCTGGCTACTGCTGCATTCTCTGCGGCAATGTATTGATCCGCGGCCCGGGGGTTGGGGTGGTGGGACACTGGGGTGTCATCTCATCGTTGTCTGTTTCCATCAGGACCGGCAGGTCATCTTCTTCTATGTCTGCCTGCCTCGATGTCGAAGGTCGAGGTTCGTCGTCAGCTGTGGCTGATGTGGAAGGCTTGAGAAACGACAGTATGCTTGACTGCTTAGCCTCGCGCGTTTTTTTTTATCATACAGTTCTTTGTAAGCACTCAAACCATCTTGCAAATGTACCCTAAACCTACGTACCCTTTCAAAATTAAAGTCATACTTTTCTGCAATCATTGCAGCGAAAATCTCACGCAGTTGCTTCACGTTCAGTTCCTGGATGACTTCATTTTCAGTCTGTTCGCTACTGCATTCGGTTTCGATTGTTATCCTTTCCTCTTCCAATTGCATCAGCTCTTCATCTATCAGTTCTTGGTCATGGGATACCAAAACCTCTTCAACATCATCTTCGTCAACTTCCACAAGCCAAACTCACTTTGTCCTTCCTTCATTCACCATGATCGAAATGTCTAATTTTACGCTAAGTGTAGCACCCTTACGAGCTCTTTGAGGCTTTTCCAATACCTTAGAACTCATATTGCTAACGGCTGCTCACAGGCATATGTTTAAGCAATGCCGGCGAGAACGCAGTCCAGGGGAGGAGCTTGGCTGCTTGGGGCATGCGCTGCTTTTTTTCGTAACAGTGAAAACACCTTCTGTTAGGGAAAACAGGTAACTAATGTAGGTCTTTCGTAACAGCAAGGTTTTGTAAAGCAAGCGTTCGAAAAACGGGGTACACCTATATATAGGACCCTGGTCAGACCCCACTTGGAGTACTGTGCTCAGTTCTGGCCACCTCACTACAGGAAGGATGTGGAAACCATAGAAAGGGTGCAGAGGAGATTTACAAGGATGTTGCCTGGATTGGGGAGCATGCCTGATAAGAATAGGTTGAGTGAACTCGGCCTTTTTTTGCTGGAGTGACGGAGGATGAGAGGTGACCTGATAGAGGTGTATTAGATTATGAGAAGCATTGATCGTGTGGATAGTCAGAGGCTTTTTCCCAGGACTGAAGTAGCTAACACAAGAGCGCACAGTTTAGGTGCTTGGAAGTAGGTACAGAGGAGATGTCAGGGGTAATTTTTTTATGCAGAGAGTGGTGAGTGCGTGGAATGGGCTGCCAGTGGCTGTGGTGGAGGCGGATACGATAGGGTCTTTTAAGAGACTCCCGGATAGGTACATGGAGGTATGGGTAATCCGAGGTAATTTCTAAAGTAAGTACACATTCGGCACAGCATTGTGGGCCGAAGAGCCTGTATTGTGCTGTAGGTTTTTCTATATTTCTATGTCTGTGTTTAAAAATTGTGGATCCCTGCTGAGTTTGTGTGTTTCAACAGGGAATTGGGTAGGAACTTATGAGAAGGTAATTATGACGATATGGCAGGTAGTAGGACTGATGGTGAGGCAGCATTGGCTGCGTCACCTCAAAATGCAGTTATAATTCTGTTTATGTCAAATATTACAAACATATATCCGGAGCAGTGGTATGCCAAGCTTGTTATGCTACTTAACAAAATCATGGCTGATCTTACAATTACTAAAATTTCACTGAACAATTATAAGCATGCAGTTGATTATATAAAAATTATAAGCAAGTGTAGGAAAGTTAAACTACAAGAAAATTAACAATTTTAAATAATCCAACATTATAGTGTGTCGGAGATGCCGTAGATGTTCTGGTTTTCTCCCGATTTCCAATCACATGCAGATTGGTAGGTTAATTGGATGCTGTAAGTTTCCCGCTGGTGTGGGGGTGAGTGGTAAAGTCTGGGAGAGCACACGAGAATGGCAGCAGGATAAGCAATATTATCACTGCAGACGGGTAGTTGATGTCAGCTCAGAATCAGTCGGGTCTATTTCGTGCTATATATCTATATCACTGCAATAAATCAACAAAGTTAAGGCTTTCAGCACCAATCCCTACAGCACATCATTCCTTGCATCTCTCCTACCAGAAAAAGATCCACTTATTCCGGTTAACCAGCTATTAGGCTATCCAACTGATACAAAAAGTGTTACCATTTTAAAGAAATGCAGGAAAACAGATGTAGAGGCCTTTGAAATTAGAATATTTTAATCTGATTTTGTAAGAGTGGGGCACCTCATTGAAAGTTAAATTAGTAGCCAGAGAAAGTGGTTAAGGAGGGTACAATAATATCATCAAAGAAGCTATTGTCTAGGTACATGGAGGGGCAGGACTCGGGGATATGAACCAGACTCAGGTAATTGGGACTAAGTGAGTGGACGGCATGGAGTAGTTGGGCTGAAGGCCCTGTATCCACATTTTATTTGCTGTACATACTGATATATAGTTTCTTCACCCAGAATATTTATTTTCCCGAGTAACTTTCTTTGGAACACATTATCAGATACTTCAAGAAAATTTAAGTACATTATTGTACATCTAGTTTAGTACCGGGAGTACTTGTGGAGTCTTGCGTACACTTCCAATTGAGTGAGCCTCATTTGAAAACACTGCATGTGTGAACACTCTGGTAATATGCTGTCAGTATGCTGGGCAATAAAGATAATTTTTATGGCCTGGCTTTTGTCACTCTAGCATTTATTCTACCTAAATTTTGACACTATCTTTGTGTGAAATTGCTTATTTTCCTCAAATAAGACATGGGTTGCTTTTGTAATTGAAACATGTATGATTGTTTACATAAATGGTGATTTCAATAAATTTTCTTCTCTGAAACAAGATTCAATTAATTATAGAAACCTTAATCTAATCCTGCTCTGACTTCGTTCATTCACAAATCTAGTTAGAAAATGCAGACCTATTTGATGGAGTCCTTAGATGCATTAAAGAGTACTTGTTAATTATGATTTTGGTCGATTTCTCTCTAAATTGTAATTGAAGTCATTTCTGAATGGGATGTGGTTCATCGGGCAGCAGAGCTGTGACTGAATTTGGTTACGGTATTGCGCTCCTTTAATTGCCTTGTAGTATAGTCAATAGCAGAACCACAGCATAAGTGGGGTATTTGAAGAATGTGTGTGTGTGTGTGTGTGTGCCTGTTATGCCTCTGGCATTTAGGGCAGCAATGAAGATCCTCCAGCTCTGCTGGTGTTCAGGGCCTCCCTCGTCATGCCAGTAGCTTCCTCTTGGCTTTCACTGCTGTCAGTCACTCAAGTCCTGGGTGGAGACTCAGGAATACCATCTCACTCAGAGGTAGAAGGATCCTTCATTGCTGTTTCCATAATAATTTTGTTTTACCAGCCCTGAGCTGAATCTCTGAACCGGGAGGACAAGTGGACCACTCTTAGACTGACCTCTACCCTTTGATCTGTTCGGTATGGGTAACCCTACCAAGAGTCAAAGCATAAAGCCCTGACTACAGCCAACGTAGCTTTCTGGGTCATTAGGGCATGCAGCCCTCCAAACCACGACAAGGTTGTGGGCTTCATAGAGGATATGAAAAATAGGATATACTTATTTTGCAAACCATACTCAAACATCAATTATTGAGATTTATTTGTGTTAAAATAAGTAAACCTAAGGAGGAACATTTACTGAACGACAATATTAGGTTGGATAATGTATCAATTGTTTATTTTTCACTTGCTGAAAGGATGTAGTTAAACATTTAATAAAGAGCTTGTATTGGCTTGCAATTTTTCAGACAATGTAAACTAATAGCAATGAATGTAAAGTATGATGCATGAGTTATAAATGTGGGTCAGTTGCATGGATCATTGAATTTGGGAAACCTAAGGACTTGTGACGAATAGTAGATATGTTAGACAAAGTAATTCAGAAAGTTAATAGCATATTGAGATTATATGACTGCAAGAGCAGAACACATTTATGAAAGCTATTTGATAGTTTACAATACATTGGTAAGCCCATAGTTTAAACCTAAATGTCACCTAAATGTGATGTGCTAAATGTCATTCAGGATGTTCCAGTGAAGATTAACAACACTGCTGCCAAATTTAAGAAGCTGTTAGGGCACTTATTCAAAGTTATTTATTTAACTGATTAAACATGTGCTATCATTTAGAAGGAAGCCTGGAAAATAGGTTCAAGGGCCCTACATTGCTCTTTGTATGAAGAATGTTGTAATCTAATTTTATAGAAAGGTGGCACCCCATTGAAGAATTTCCAGAACACATCACATTCACTGATTTACCCCTGCCCTATTCCACTAGTTACAACTATAAAACTCTAATAGATCTGTCGAAATGATTTTGCTTTTCTAAATTTGTTTTGTCGTTGCCCAGCCTTATCACTACTTACCAAATTTCCTATTACCATTTCCTTCATAATAGCCTGAAGATAACTGCTTGACAGTGCCCTATTTTTCTCACTTCCTCAACCCCTCAACTTCTGTCACTTTTCCAATTTGTTGGAGCCATTCACCATTCTAGAGTCTGGTTCTTCTGTTTTCATAGTCAACTCAATCAAAATACTGGTTTATAAATCACAAGACCTGGGAGTTCATCAACTCTCAATGTCATTAATCCATTTCTTATTCAGGCTAGACTTGTAGATCTCCAACTATTTCCAGGATGTTTTTGGTGTTCTCAATGAAGACAGATACAAAACATTTGTTTAATTTGTCTGCCTCAGATGGTTGAAGAAGTTTGGTATGGACCCCCAAATCCTAAGAACTTTCCATAGGGGCACAATTGAGAGCATCCTGACTGGCTGCATCACTGCCTGGTATGGGAACTGTACTTCCCTCAATCACATTACTCTGCAGAGTGTGGTGCGGACAGCCCAGCGTATCTATAGATGTGAACTTCCCACTATTCAGGACATTTGCAAAGACAGGTGTGTAAAAAGGGCCCGAAGGATCAATGGGGACCTGGGTCACCCCAACCACAAACTGTTCCAGCTGCTACAATCCGGGAAATGGTACCGCAGCATAAAAGCCAGAACCAACAGGCTCCGGGGCATCATCTTCCACCAGGCCATCAGACTGCTTAATCCATGCTGACACAACTGTACTTCTATGTTATATTGACTGATCATATTTAACCATCTTGTTACTGTCCTGTTGTACATACTATTTATTATAAATTGCACATTGCACATTTAAATGGAAAGGTAACGTAAAGATTTTTATTCCTCATGTATATGAAGGATGTAAGTAATAAAGTCAATTCAATTCAATTGTCAAGTGTTTAGAATAAGGATTCTTGCCCAAATATTTTATTTTACTCTTACTTAATTTTGGCTGAATTCTGAATTATCACTATCTTCATACTTGTAGCTCTTTGGCAATCCTGTAAGTCTTTTCCTTGGATCTGATTAGTATTTCTAACTTACTTTGCTAAGTATCTGACCAATTTTTACATTGGGATTTTGTGTCTCAAATGTATCAAAGTAATAGTACTATAATCATTCAAATTTTAATTATAAAATTGGTAAATTTAAATCTTGAGTTACTTTTGTTTAATGTCATTTCCTGTATACAAGTGTAAAGGACAATGAAATAATTGTTGTTCTGGATCAGATGCAGCAGTGGTTGGAAAGATGTTGGAGTTGATTGTTATGGATGAGGATTCGGGGTACTTGAAGGCACATGATAAAATACACTGTAGTCAGCATGGTTTCCTCAAGGGAAAATCTTGCCTGACAAATCTGTTGGAATTTTTTGAAGAAGTAACAAGTAGCATAGACAGATGAGAATCGGTTGATGTTGTGTACTTGGATTTTCAGAAGGCCTTTGACAAGGTGCCACACCAGAGGCTACTTAACAAGCTACAAGCCCATGGTATGACAGGGAAGATTCTAGCATGGACAAAGCAATGGCTGATTGGCAGGAGGCAGAGAGTGGGAATAAAGGGAGCCTTTTCTGGTTTGCTGCCAGTCTAGTGGCATTCCACGGGGGTCTGTGTTGGAACCAACTCTTTTCGCGTTACACGTCAGTGATTTGGATGATGGAATTTATAGCTTTGTTGCTTAGTTTGTGAACGCTACGAACACAAACGAGATAATCTGCAGATGCTGGAAACTCAGCAGGCCAGGCAGCATCTGTGAGGAAGAGTACAATCACTCTTTTCCATAGATGCTGCCTGGCCTGCTGAGTTCCTCCAGCATTTTGTGTGTGTTGCAAGCAATATGAAAATAGGTGGAGGGGAAGGTAGTTTTAAGTAAGTAGAGAGGCTACAGAAGGACTTAAACATATTAGGACAATGAGCAAAGAAGTGGCAGCTGGAATGCAGTGTTGGGAAATGTATGGTCATGCTCTTCAGTAGAAGAAATTAAAGGTTTGACTATTTTCTAAATAGAGAGAAAATACAAAAGAAAGGCTGAGGTGCAAAGGGACACGGGAGTCCTTGTTTAGGATTCCCTAAAGGGGGATTTGCACACGGGAGTCCTTGTTTAGGGTTCCCTAAAGGGGGATTTGCAGTTTGAGAAAGGCAAGTGTGATGCTAGCATGCATTTCAAAAGGACTAGAATATAAAAGCAATGTGTAATGTTGAGACTTTATAAAGCACTGGTGAGGCCTCACTTGGAGTATTGTTGGCAGTTTTGGGCCCCTTATCTTAGAAAGGATATGCTGAAGCTGGAGAGGTTTCAAAGGAGGTTCACGAAAATGATCCTAGGTTTGATTGGCTTGTCATGTGAAGAGTGTTTGATGGCTCTAGGCCTGTATTCACTAGAATTCAGAAGAATGAGGGGTGACCACATTGAAACCCATCGAATGGTGAAAGGCCTTGATAGAGTGGATGTGGACAGGTGGGAGAGTCTTAAGACCAGTGGACACAGACTCAGAATAGAAGGGTGTCCTTTTAGAACAGAGATGAGGAGGAATTTCTTTAGCCAGAGAGAGGTGAAACTGTGGAATTCATTGGAACAGACAGCTGTGGAGGCCAAGCCTTTATGTACAATTAAGGCAGAGGCTGATAGATTCTTGATTGGTTAGGGCATGAAGGGATATGGGGTGGCGGGGGAGGAAGGCAGGTGATTGGGGCTGAGAGAAAATTGGATACGCTGTGATAAATGGTGGAGCAGATTCAATGAGTCAAATGGCCTAATTCTGCTCCTATATCGTATGGTCTTGTATACTTTAATATACTTAATGACTGAGCACCCACTGCTCTGTAAGGTATAGCATTTCTGTTCTAACGATCGAGCATTTGTCCTGGGACAATGGTCCCAGTTTTAGACTCAGCAAAGGGAAACAATCTGCCTACTTCTACTTTCAGTCCCTTTCACGTATTTGGATAGAGGTGTCCCCCGCTTTTTGGATGTTCACTTTACAAACCTCACTGTTACGAAAGACCTACATTAGTTCTCTGTTTCGCTTTCAGAAGGTGTTTTCACTGTTACGAAAAAAATCAGCGTGATAAAAAATCAGCGCGCGATAAAAGGCAGCACGCGCCCCGAGCAGCTGCTCTCCCCGGATTCGGAACTGCATTCTCGCCGGCATTGCTTAAACACGTGCCTGTGAGCAGCCGTTTGCAAGATGAGTTCTATGGTATCGGAAAAGCCTAAAAGAGCTAGTAAGGGTGTTACACTTAGCGTAAAACTAGACATAATTAAGCGTTTCGATCGTGGTGAACGAAGTAAGGACAAAGTGAGTTTGGCTTGTAGAAGCTGACGAAGATGATGTTGAAGAGGTTTTGGCATCCCATGACCAAGAACTGATTGATGAGGAGCTGATGCAATTGGAAGAAGAAAGGATAACAATCGAAACCGAATGCAGTAACGAACTGAAGGTGAAGCAACTGCATGAGATTTTCGCTGCAATGATAAAGTATGACTTTAATTTTGAAAGGGTACGTAGGTTTAGGGGATATTTGCAAGATGGTTTGAGTCCTTACAAAGAACTGTATGATAGATAAATGCGCGAGGCTCAGCAGTCAAGCAAGTCATCCACATCAGCCATAGCAGACAACGAACCTCGACCTTCGACGTCGAGGTGAGCAGTCATAGGAGAAGATTAGTTGCCTGCTCTAATGGAAACAGACAACGAGATGACACCCTAGTGTCCCACGACCCCAACCCCCAGGCTGCAGACAGATAACCGATTCGCGGAGAATGCAGCGATAGCCAGGAAGCACACAGCACATCTTTAAGAAAAAAGCTGAAATAAACATGCTAATTAATTAGGTGCCGCCTGACACCTAATTGTCGGCCCAGATCAGAGACGACGCAATCGGAAATCGGCACTGATCTGGGCCGGCAATTATGTTTGGGCGGCACCTAATTAATTAGCATGTTTATTTCAGCTTTTTTCTTAAAGATGTGCTGTGTGCCTCCCAGCTACCGCTGCACCCCTGCGTGCTTTGCGGCAATGTATCGGTCGGCGGCATGGAGGGTGGGGGCCACTGCACCACCCCAACCTGCGACGACTCAGTCTAACACACCGTCATCAGTGTGCTCGGTGCTGAACTAATTCCGGTAAGTGATACTACACTGTACATACATTATTTCTACTTTATATAGGCTGTGTCTTTTTGTGTTATTTGGTATGATTTGGCAGCTTCATAGCTTAAAGGTTACTGGAGAGAGTGTTTTTGCCAACAGCGCTCATGTGAGATTTTCTGCCAACGGTGCTTGCGTGAGATTTTCGCTACGGAGAACAGTGCAGTAATGATTGTGGAAAAGTATTTCTACTTTATATAGGCTGTGTAATTATCATATCATTCCTGCTTTTACTATATGTTACTGTTATTTTAGGTTTTATGTGTTATTTGGCAGTATCTGGTAGGTTATTTTTGGGTCTGCGAATGCTCACAAAATTTCCCCATATAAATAAATGGTAATTGCTTCTTCGCTTTACAACATTTCAGTTTACGAACCGTTTCATAAGAACACTCTATCTTCGGATGGCGGGGGAAACCTGTATTTCAATTGTATTTCTACAGTAAATGTCATGGTTGTCTTGTTTAAGATTGGAGCCGTTTGGGTAGTCCGGCCCATTAAGCAAGATTCAAATAGAGGATGTACTGTTATAGATCAAACATGCAAACAGTAAGAATATCCAAACCATATACTGTGCAGTAATAATGCGAAACATTCGGATACATATCCTTATTTTCAGTGGAATAAGACACCTATAGAGTTTTGTTTGTTTCAGTGAAAAAGGAAATCCATGTGTGAATAATTTGCATTAAAGGTGATTGAGCCATTAAAATAGTGGACAAGGAGTCCTATATAATAAGTTCGTTATAAATATTTTCCACATAGCTCTTTAAGCTTTTAGGTGAAGTAGTCATTAAGTTTGGATTGTGCATTTTTGTGCATTGATTATTTTCCTGATTTTAGAAGACAAATGCCAGTATTCCAGGCTTCATTTTCAACATGAAATACAGTGAAAGTGGACAGCCATCACAGCTTGCACAGAATTTTGGAGGTTGGGTTTATAGTGTTTCTTGATGTAATCAAATAGTTTTAATAGAAAACATTTGATATATTTAGGGATCAGACAGCCTCTCCAGAAAGGGAAATGTCCAATGCTTCATGTCCTAGACCTTTAGAAATGAGACCAATTTTAATTGTAGTTTTTTAAATTGTTAGGGAGCTAGTATTAGATGTATACGGCTTACTTCTATCTTTCATCTCATGTCATCAAGATGAAACCTCCACCTCTTTATTGGTATGATTTTATATTCCTTCATTCCCAATTTTTTTATGATATTTTTTCTACTTAAATTGATGATTTTCATCTGTCCTTTATTACAAACTATGAAATCTCAGTTCTTTCCAAAATATGTGTATATTTCTTGCCTTGCCAATGACAGGTCATTGGTGTAAAGCGATGTAAAGTTTAAAGCATATGGAATATATTAAGCTTCAATTCACCTTGAAAATGTGTTTTGCTCATTTCTAGTCCTTCACTAAATTACATCTGCCTAAAAGATTGAAAATTACATAGCATTTAAAATAGACCTTGTTTTTTTCTAAAGGTTACATTTCTATGTGATAATGACAAGCTGCAGGGAGCTTTTCCCAAGGTTAACTGCCGACATGCGACGTTTTAAGAAATTACCAAGAACTCATCGGGACTCTTTGGACTTCGCAAGGGATTCTCCGTTGTCGGAAAAATCTGATCCTGAGCGGAGGGAGCTGGATCCAGATGGGTGGGATGAGGCAAGCGATTCCAGTGAGTTTTATTCGCATGGGAAACAACTGAAGATGGCTCCAGAACTGTTCTACTCCTCCCCACTCTTTCCTTTACTGACGTCTGAGGTGGCAAGTGCCCAAGAACAGATTGCAGTGATGGTTCAACAAGCAAAGTCCCACTGTCGCCGTGATGTTCTCTGGCAGCGTCTCTTTTTGGGAGAGCATCTGTCTTCAGACAAACACAAAATGAGCAAGTTGTCCTTTGCTGAGCTGGAAGAGTTACTCAGTGCTGTTTATAGCAAATCCATTTCTGAGATTGACCCACAACTGGTGAGAAAATATTTCACAGTTAACAATGAAGTTGAATGGTTATTTTCAATATTGTACAGTATATGGTCCCCATCTCTTGGTAGCTCAGACACTTCTTCCTGAATATGCTGACTTATTCATTGGCACATGTGTTGTGGAATTTTACGGTTCAAATTCCTTATAAGCCCAGAAGTGATAGTAGACCACTGGCTACAGGAATTGCAATGCACTGCAATCAAATATTTACTTGCATATTAATAGTGATCATCTGAACCACCAAAAGATTCTTGGAGACTTGATATTACATAGAGTGGGAAATGTATTGTTTAATGTTCTCCTGAAAGTCATTTGTTTGTTTTTCCATATATGGCTCTTTGCAGAGTGAGATGCACCACAGGTAAAGTCATTCTATTGATTGACATTTCTCATTATATTGTGATTAAATGTAATTATAGTTACGATGCACGAGAGATCTGAAGGTAGTAATATACAATGTTAAAATGTTGTTGTGCTGAGCCAAAGCTTTCGAAATACATAGATATAACATTATCAATGTCTAATTTAAATTCTGAGAAGTGCAACAAAAAAATTAGCTCCTTCTCCAATCATTGTGAACGCTATCTGATATTACAACGTTGTCATAAGTCACTGCATCATTAAAAATGAGGAATGTAAGTTGAGGAATGAGCACTTTTACACTCGTCAGCAGGCAGTCTGGAATACGGCGATAGACCAGCAGGACATTGACTAATCTGCTGCAGCAGTATGCCTTAATTTTGTCTCCAACACCAACTTCATTCTTGGAGTGATGTATTTGTTCTGTGGATTCTGTTTACATTATTTCACAGAAAAGAATATTATGTACAAAGGAAACAAAACACTATTGTCACTCTTAAATCATGTGTGTGTTTTAATGGGACAATTCAAGTCCCCTATTCCCATTCTGTAATTGTTCGTTCTATCCTCTTATCTCCCTGCATTCATTGTTTGTTTGTGAAACCCTTTTGTTTCAGGATTGCTTCCTATCGATGAGCACCAGCTGGTATCAGAGTTTGATCAAGGTTTTGTTAAACCGTTTCTCCCAGAGTTGTCGACACTTTGTAGATGCGGATAGAGGAATCCAATATTTGGTATGTTAAAACCTAGCACCTGACAGATTTGTATCAATTTGTTGTTTTAAACTGAAGAATAGCATTGTGGTACAACTGGTAGAGCTGCTGCCTCCCATTTTCAGCACCCTGTGTAAAATCCTGACCTCCAGGATTGTCTTGGTGTAGTTGGCATCTTCTTCCTGTGATGACATGGGTTTTCCCTGGGTGCTGCAGTTTCCTCCTGTGTTCGAAAATGCATGGGTTGGTAGGTTTACTGGGTATCAAATTGTCCTTTGCATGGAGGTGAGTGATAGAATCTGGGAGGTGATGGGAATATGGGGACAACAAAATGGGTTCTAGGTTATACTGAGAATGCAACACAAAAACAGGCCCTTTGGTCCAACTCATGCACATCTAAGTTACTCCCGTTGCCTGGGCATTTGGCCCATATCCCTCTGAGCATTTCCCATGTACTTTTCCAAATATCTTTTAAATGTTGTTATTGTGTCCACCTCACCCCTAGTGTCCTGTGCTCCAAGCAGAAAAGTTTGTGCTTGCTCATCCTCTCCCTATACCCAGACCTAGTCCCAGCAGCATTCTGATAAATCTTTTTTGCACTTTTTCCAACAACTTAATGACATCTTTCTCATAACAGGACAATATAGTACTCTAGGTATACACCTGCAGTATAATGTCACAAATCCTGTACTTGTACATAGCCCTGTGAAATCAAGGATGATGGTGGAGGGCTGGTTATGATCAGTGCTGTATCCCTTCCTGTCTCTCTTCTACATGAATAGTTTAGATGTGACCAGGCATTAGTGCATTTTAAAAAAGATGGTCAATATTGACTTTGTAAGTTGAAGGTCCTATTTTTGTACTGTTTCTCTGATTCTATGTTGCTGAAAATAAACTTCTTAATCATCTGAACATAATGCTGGTGAACTAGTTATTAAAGCTAGTAAACTAATAGATTTTGCTTGCTTATGAATAATTTAGTTTTCTTGTATGCAACAATGCGAGAAGGATGATTGGTTTACCCACGTCGCATTTTTATTATACAGCACATGCTGATGTTATTTTCAAGTTGAACTCTGATTTTATGTGAGGTGTCTGAAACACTTATCATGATGCAGATGATTAAATGCAGGGATTCAGATCTCTGGATAACTGGAACGTCTTCTTGAGCAGGTGTGACCTGGACAAAAGGGGATGGTTTGCACTTGAATCCGAAGGGGACCAATATTCTTGCGGGCAAGTTTACTAGAGCTCTTGGAAGTGGTTTAAACTAATATAGTAGGGGGATGGGAACCAGTGTGATAGAGCTCAGGATGAGCCAGCAGGTTTACAAGTAGATGATGGGTGTAACATGAATGTAAGGAAGGACAAGCTAATGACCGGGTACAAATGCAGACAGAGCAAAGAGTTAAATTGTACCACAGAGGCACAATTCAAATAGGCAAAGAATGCAGGACTGAAGGTGCTGTATTTAAGTGCATGTAGCATTTGGAATAAGGTGGATGAACTTGTAGCGCAATTACAGATTGGTCAGTGTGATGTTGTGGGTGTCACTGAGTCATGGCTAGTTGGAGCTTAACATCAAAAGATGTACTTTATATCAAATGACAGGCAGGAAGGCATAGGCTATGGTGTGGATCTGTTGGTATGAGATGAAATTACATCTTTAGAAAGGGGTGACATAGGGTCAGAGAATATCGAATCTTTGTGGTGAATTTAATAAGAGGGTTAAAAAAAAATTGGAATCATATATAGTCCTCCAAATAGTAGCCAAAATGTGGGGTTGAGATTGTAAAGGGAGCTGGAAAAGCCATGTAATAAGGGTAATGACACAATTTTAATGGGGGACTTCAATATGCAAGGGGATTGGGAAACTCAGGTTTGTGTCAGAATGCAAAAAAGAGAATTTGTTGAATGCCTACAAGATGGCTTTTTAGCGCAACGTACTCAAGTCTACTCATCAAAACGCTATCTTAGATCGGGTGTTATGTAATAACCCAGATGTCATTAGGGAACTTAAGGTAAAGGAAACCTTAGGAGGCAGTGATCATAATATGACTGAATTTATACTGCTATTTGCAGACATCTCCCACATATTAATAGTGGCTCACTGATGCCCGCAAATTATATACAATATCTTGGAAATCAATTTTTTTGAGAGCGAGAGAGAGCGCAAGAGCGAGAGAGCGACCACGAGAGAGAGCTAGTGCGCCATGGCAGAGTGTTCCAAAAAAAAGAAAATATAAAACGTACATCACCCCAGACTACCCTAAAGTGTACCCCTGCCTAATAGGGGTGAAAAATAATGACAGTGTTGCTCGCTGCACTGTTTGCAACAGTGACTTTTCTATTGCCCATGGTGGGTTAAGACTGTAAAAGACATGTTGAGGTGAGTTTAACAGGTGTCATTCGTTCATTAGCATAGCTACCATTATTTAAACTAGCTGGCTAGCTACTAAGGAGCTACTCTATTGCAGACATCCCACCTCTCCCGGAAGTTCCGGGAGTCTGCTGCAAATTGGTGGTGCTACCTCCCTGAAATGAGTTTTTGCAGGGTGGGATGTCTGTATTTGAGAGGGAGAAGCAAAAGTCACATATCAGTATCATAATGGAATAAAGGGAATTACAAAGGCATGAGAGAGGAGCTTGCCGGTGGATTGGAGGAGGATACTGGCAGGGATGACGGTAGAGCAGAGGTGACTGAAGATTCTGGGAATAGTTCACAAGACGCAGGATAGATATGTCCCACAGAAGAAGTACTCAAATGGCAGGGGTAAGCAACCGTGACTGTCAAGGGAAGTTAAGGACTGCATAAAAGCCAAGGAAAGGACATATAAGGTAGCAACAGTGAGTGGGTAGTTGGATGATTGGGAAGCTTTTAAAATCCAACAAAAAGCAACTAAAAAAGCTATAAGAAGGGAAAAGATGAAATATGAGGACAAACCAGCCAATAATATAAAGCAGGATACTAAAAGTTTTTTCAGTTACATAAAGAGTAAAAGGGAGGTGAGAATTAATATTGGACCACCGGAAAATAACACTGGTGAGATAGTAATCGGGGACAAAGAAATTGCAGATAAACTTAATGGGTACTTTGCATCAGTCTTCACTGTGGAAGACACCAGCAGTGTGCCAGAGGCCCATGAGTGTCAGGGCTAGGAGTGGGTCCCATTGCTATTACAAAGGAAAATGTGCTCGGCAAAATCAAAGGGGTTAAGGTGGATAAGTCACCAGGACTAGATGGACTACCTCCCAGAGTCCTGAGAGAAGTTGCTGAAGCGATAACCGATGCATTGGTCATGATCTTTCAAGAATCACTTGATTCTTGCATGGTCCCAGAGGACTATAAGATTGCAAATGTCACTCCACTCTTTAAGCCGAAAGAAAAGAAATTAAAAGCCAGTTAGTCGAACTTCAGTGGTTGGGAAAGTACTAGAGTCTATTATTAAGGATGAGGTTTCAAAGTACTTGGAGACTAATGACTAAGTAAGTTAAAGTCAGCATGGTTTCTGTAAAGAGAAATCTTGTTTAACAAATCTGTTGGAGTTCTTCGAAGAAGTAATAAGCAGGGTGGACAAAGGAGAGGCAGTGGATGTCATTTACTTGGATTTTCAAAAGGCATTTGATAAGGTGCCACACACAAGGCTGCATAAAAAGATAAATACTAGAGCGTTACAGGAAAGCTACCAGCATGGATAGAGGAATGGCTGACAGGCAGGAGGCAGCAAGTGGGAATAAAGGGGGCCTTTTCTGGTTAGCTGCCAGTGATTAGAGGTGTTCCTCAGGGGTCAATATTAGGACCACTACCTTTCACATTGTATATCAGTGATTTGGATAATGGAATTGATGGCTTTGTGGCGAAGTTTGTGGATGATACAAAGATGGGTAGAGGGATAGGTAGTGCTGTGGAAGCAATGCGATTGCAGCAGGACCTGGACAAATTGACAGACTGGGCAAAAAAGTGGCAGATGGAATACAGTGTTAGAAAATGTATGATAATGCATTTTGGTAAAAGGAACAGTAGTGTGGACTGTTTTCTAAATGGGGAGAAGGTTCAAAGATCAAAGGTGCAGAGGGACTTAGGAGTTCTTGTGCAAGACTCCCAGCAGGTTAATTTACAGGTTGAGTCTGTGGTAAAGAAGGCAAATGCAATGTTGACATTTATTTCAAACAGAATAGAATATAAAAGCAAGGCGATCATGCTGAGCCTTTATAAGACACCAGGCAGGCTGCACCTGGAGTATTGTCAATGGTTTTGGACCCCATATCTCAGAAAGGATGTGCTGTCATTGGAGAGAGAGTCCGGAGGAGGTTCATGAGCATGATTTTGGGAATGAAGGGGTTAAAATATGAGGAGCATTTGGCAGCTTTAAGCCTGTACTCACTGGAATTTAGAAGAATGCAGGGAGTTCTCATTAAAACCTACCAAATGTTGAAAGGACTAGATAGGTGGATGTGGAGAGGATGTTTCCTACGGTAGGGGTATCCAGAACTAGAGGGCGCAGCCTCAAAATTGAGAGGGAGCCTTTTAGAACAGAAGTAAGAAGGAATTTTTTTTAGCCAGAGAGTAGTGAATTAGTGGAATGCTCTGCCACTGACTGGTGGAGACCAAGTCCGTGGATATATTTAAGGCGGAAGTTGATAATTTCCTGATCAGTCAGGGCATCAAAGGATATGGCATGAAGGCAGATGTACGGGGTTGAGTGGGATCCGGGATCAGCCTTGATCGAATGGCAGAGCAGACTCAATGGGCTGAATGGCCTAATTCTGCTCCTGTGTCTTATGGTGTAAATAACTATAGAAAAGGTGGTTCACGATGGTACTTGCTACAAGAGCTATAGATGTTGCGTGGGAATGTGGGCATTATCCAGTAATGTCAGCAGTATAGTTTTAGTTAGGAGAGTTGGAGAAATGGAGCTTTGGCTATTGTCTTCACGGATCAAAGTTTTGAGTGCAGGAGATGGGATATTATGTAGAAGCTGTATAAGATGTTGGTGAGGCCTAATTTGGAGTATTGTGTGAAGGTCTGGTCTCTAACCTAAAGAAAAGATATCATTAAGGTTGAAAGAATACAGAGGAAATTTATAAGGATATTGCCGAGCCCTGAGGAATCGAGTTATAGGAAAAAGTTGAATAAGTTAGGACTTTTTCCCCCGGAGCTTAGGAAAATGAGGGGAGATATGATTGAAATTATGAGGGGTATAGATAAGGTTTAAAGGTGAAATGTTTAAGAGGAACATGAGGGGGATCTTCTACACTCAGAAAGTAGTGAGATTGTGGAACAAGCTGGCAGTGGAAGTGGTCAATATGAGTTCAGTTTCAGCATTTAGGAGACGTTTGGATAAACGCATGGATTGGAGGGCTATGGAAGACCTAGGTCTGGGTGCAGGTCAATGGGACTAAGCACAATCATAGTTTGGCAAGGACTAGAATGGCTGAAGGGCCTGTTTTGCTGCTGTACGGCTGTATGTCTCCAGCACACGCAGGAAGTATTTTTTCTGGGAATTGGGGTATATCTCTGTATGTTCAGTAGTGTGTGCACTGACGGTTGGGTGTGTTGAGTTCTGGACTGTAACAGTACTATAGGTTAGCAAATAATGACAGATATTTCTACTGCTGAAATTAATCACAAAACATCACTCTTTCATGAAGTGTATGATTACCAAATGTAAGACCCTTTTTTCTGGAGGAAATTAAGAGTTACTCCTTTTTATGTGCTGTACTTGTAGAGAGAATTTCCCCTGCGCAAGAATTTACTCCTACATTGTTGTATCCCAAAAATATGTTGAAGTTTAAATATGTCCTGAGTCCAAAATAATTGAAAGGCCATTTTTCAAAGCAGTATTTCAATATTGAATATGTTTCATTCATAAACCATTGACAGAAGTGCCTAAGGCTCAATACAAAGATCAAAAGTTACTGAAATACCTCTAATATTTTGACTTTACACCACCTTTACAATCGGGTGGTGTAGAGCTCTCCAGTTTAAATAATGACACAGCATCTCAATTGGGATTGTACTCTTTCATTATTAATGTGTTATAGATAATAGCATTATAAAACACAAGGTTACAGGGTTATTACTGAAAAGGAGACAATTGATATCTGTATCAATATGAGATTTTGTCAAAGCAATCTAAAATTTGTCTCATTTTGCTGTTCTTTCCATTGGTTACCCTGTATCCCGTCTCAAATGTTAATCTAGTTTTCTTTCAAAAGGTGCAATGGTCTCTGCCTCAAATATTTTCAGTACATATGTATTGCTCCAGTGACTGTTCCTTCATCCTTAGTGAAAATGTAAGGTTCTTCATTTCTCAAAACTAGTTTCCTAATCAGAGAAAACAGCCAACTGCAAGTCTTCCATTCAGGGTGCTTCATAACTTTTTTTTTAAAAAAAGGAAAGATTACATTTTCTGTGGCAATGAAAATAATACAAGAAAGAAATCATTAAACACAAGACAGAAATCATTAAACACAAGACATTGCAGATGTTAGAAATCCAGAGCAACCCACACAAAATGCTGGAGGAACTCAGCAGTTCAGGTGTCATCTATGGAGAGGAATAAACAGTCCATAAGGTAAAACGCTGAAAAAGAAAGAATCAGAGAGGAGAGGGGGCCATGGGAGAAAAAGTAGGAGGTGAGGAGAAGAGAAGGGGTAAGAGGGAAGCCAGTGCAATACTGCTGATCTCTATTCATAACTCTAGTTTCCCATTCCTGATGAATTGTATTTGACATGGTTACTCTAATTCCATTTTTACACCATTTATTTGTTTTCTTCTTTTGCACATTATGTCACCAATAATGCTCGTCTTTTTTTTTTGCTACTTTAGTTAACCAGACAGATAATTTCAGTGACTTAGTTATCTGAAACCTTATGTCCCTCTTCAGCTGCATCTTTCCATTGACTATACGCAGTAAAGCAGTGATCTTCAGTTTCTTTTTTGCACTTTCAATTACGCATGTTCACCAAAATGGATATATGTTCCAGTGCCAGCTGCCACTTCCATCTTACTCCTGGTACCTCTCCATATCACTTGTGTTCACAGTGTTTTTTCCAAGTATGTATAGTAAATGTCTGACTGCACAATATTCCCTGCTGTTGCAAAATTATTTGTATGTACATTAATTTACATCCATTATTTGGTTATCCATTCCACTATTTTGTTAGTAACTTTCTGAATTTTTTTCACATAAATTTTCAATATGGGTAAAATCTATTCACACTAACTTTTTCTTAGCCAACCAATTCTCTATTCATTCCTCTACATTTATACCATGCATCCCCATCCTCTAAGAAGAGCACTTCCCTGAATTAAATCAAAGCATATTAAGATTACACAACACTCTTTATGGCTGTCACTGCACATGAACCCTTCAGCATCTTTGTATCCAGGTGTTTTAGCTCCGTGGTAACATCATCTACTTCACTACATCGGTTTAGCAGTGTGATTATCAAATCATTTTTATAGGCTTGACTTTTCCTCAAGCTATTGATGAAAGCTTCCTTAGCTGAAAGTGATCATTTGAAAGATAAGCCTGCAAACAAAATATTTAACAGGTTCTGAGAAAACAGGCATCGAGCTGTGTTTTCACAAGGAACAAACTTCTTATTTTAACCATATAACAATTACAGTTCGGAAACAGGCCATCTCGGCCCTTCTAGTCCGTGCCGAACTCTTACTCTCACCTAGTCCCACCGATCTGCACTTAGCCCATAACTCTCCATTCCTTTCCTGTCCATATAGCTGTCCAGTTTAACTTTAAATGACAACATTGAACCTGCCTCAACCACTTCTGCTGGAAGCTCGTTCCACAACTACCACTCTCTGAGTAAAGAAGTTCCCCCTCATGTTACCCCTAAACTTTTGCCCTTTAACTCTCAACTCATGTCCTTTTGTTTGAATCTCCCCCACTCTCAATGGAAAAAGCCTATCCACATCAACTCTATCTATTCCTCTCATAATTTTAAATACCTCTATCAAGTCCCCCCTCAACCTTCTACGTTCCAAAGAATAAAGACCCAACTTGTTCAACCTTTCTCTGTAACTTAGGTGATGAAACCCAGATAACGTTCTAGTAAATCTTCTCTGTACTTTCTCTATTTTGTTGACATCTTTCCTATAATTCAGTGACCAAAACTGTACACAATACTCCAAATTTGACCTCACCAATGCCTTGTACAATTTCAGCATTACATCTCAACTCCTATACTCAATCAACAGGAATACTGCAGATGCTGGAAATTCAAGCAACACACATCAAAGTTGCTGGTGAACGCAGCAGGCCAGGCAGCATCTCTAGGAAGAGGTACATTGGACGTTTCAGGCCGAGATCCTTCGTCAGGACTAACTGAAGGAAGAGTTAGTAAGAGATTTGAAAGTGGGAGGGGGAGGGGGAGATCCAAAATGATAGGAGAAGACAGGAGGGGGAGGGTTGGAGCCAAGAGCTGGACAGGTGATTGGCAAAAGGGATATGAGAGGATCATGGGACAGGAGGTCCGGGGAGAAAGACAAGGGGTGGGGGAAACCAGAGGATGGGCAAGGGGTATAGTCAGAGGGACAGAGGGAGAAAGAGGAGAGTGCAAGAAAGAATGTGTCCCCCACCCCTTGTCTTTCTCCCCGGACCTCCTGTCCCATGATCCTCTCATATTCCTTTTGCCAATCACCTGTCCAGCTCTTGGCTCCATCCCTCCCCCTCCTGTCTTCTCCTATCATTTTGGATCTCTCCCTCCCCCTCCCACTTACAAATCTCTTACTAACTCTTCCTTCAGTTAGTCCTGACGAAGGGTCTTGGCCTGAAACGTCCACTGTACCTCTTCCTAGAGATGCTGCCTGACCTGCTGCGTTCACCAGCAACTTTGATGTGTGTTCCTATACTCACTGCTCTGATTTATAAAGGCCAGCATACCAAAAGCTTTCTTCACCACCCTATCCACATGAGATTCCACCTTCAGGGAACTATGCACCATTATTCCTAGATCCCTCTGTTCTACTGCATTCTTCAATGCCCTACCATTTACCGTGTATGTCCTATTTTGATTAGTCCTACCAAAGTGTGGCACCTCACATTTATCAGTATTAAACTCCATCTGCCGTCTTTCAGCCCACTCTTCCAACTGGCCTAAATCTCTATGCAAGCTTTGAAAACAAACTTCATTATCCAAATGGATTCATTATCCAAATTTTCTGGATGTTCCCATGTTTTGGGAACTTTCCTGCAACTCAAGGCCATTTTGTTAATTTTTTAAAAATTGTCTGTATTACTGAATGAGCACTGTGGTTACAATTTGCTGTCGTACCATTGTGTTTACCATTACCTGTATTGTTAATAAGAGCAACTGCAGCCTTTCTTTAACACAACGATGAAACTTCTTTACAGGCGGTGTTGAATCAGAAATTTATCGACTGTTTTGTTCTCATCTTCCTTGATTCTCAGTCTGCAAAGACGGTAAGATCTTAATAAAGTTCTCCTATATACATGATTTTGAATAAAAACAGAAAATGCTGAAAACCCCTTCAGCGACTCCATGTTTTCAGCATGCTCTCTTTCAAATTTCCAGATCTGTGTTGTTTTTGTGATTTTTCACATAGCATTTCAAAGGTCCAAGAGATTGTGGTAGGTTACTTCAGTTGTTCAAACCCATATGAAAGTGATTTTCAGTTTTGTTTGGAAGAGACTAAGCACATATTCAGCAAATTCTCAAATGTCCCTCTTCCTTAAGAAGCAAGGGTGGCAAAACACAGGAAAATATAGGGAAGTTAGCTTGACTTCAATGGTTGGTAAGATGAGTTTTCAGGGTACTTGGTGGCGCACAATAAAATAGGCCAAAGGCAGCATGGTTTCTTCCAGGGAAAATCTTGCCTGACAAACCTTTTGAAATTCTTTGAGGAAACAACAGGCCGGTTAGACAAAGGAGACTCAGTGGATGTTGTTATTTGGATTTTTCAAGGGTGCTGCACACGGGGCTGCTAAACAAGTTAAGGGCCCATGGAATTACTGGAGCATAGACCGTTTGGCAGAAGGCAACGAGTGAAAGTACAGGAGGCCTTTTCTGATTTAGTGCTGTTCCACAGGCATAGGTGTTGGGTCCACTAATTTTCATGTTGTACGTCAATGATTTGGATGACAGATTAATGGCTTTGTGGCAAAGTTTGCATACGATATGAAGAAAGGTGGAGTGGTCAGTAGTGTTGACAAGCAGGGGGCTGCAGGCGGGGTTGGACAGATTGGGAGAATGGGCAAAGAAGTGACAGTTGGAAGATAGTGTTGGGGTGTATATGGCCATGCACTTTGTTAGGAGGGGTAAAAGTATAGACTATCTTCTAAATGGAGAAAATTCAAAAATCAGAGGTGCAAAGGGACATGCGAGTCCTCGTGCAGGATTCCCTGATGGCTAACTTGCAAGTTGAGTCAGTGGTAAGGAAGGCCAATGCATTGTTAGCATTCATTTTGTGAACACCAGAATGTAAAAGCAAATATCTAATGCTGAGGCTTTATGTAATTGGTCAGACTGTAAATGGAGTATTGTCAGCAGTTTTGTGCCCCTTATCTAAGAAAAGATGTGCTGGCTTTGGAGAGGGTACAGAGGAGGTTCAGGAGCATGATTCGTCAATGAAGGGTTCACACATGAGGAGCATTTAATAACTCTGGGCCTGTACTCGCTTTAGTTAAGATGAATGAGCGGGGATCTCATTGAATATTGAAAGCCTGGGTTGGGTGGACATGAGAAGGATGTTTCAAATACTGTGAGAATCTAGGACCAGAGGGTACAGTCTCAGAAGGAATACCCTTTTGAACAGAGATGAAGAGGAATTTCTTGAGCCAAAGGGTGGTGAATCAGTGGAATTCATTGTCACAGATGGCTGTGGAGGCCTAGTCATTGGGTATACTTAAAGCAGAGATTGAGAAGTTTTTGATTGGTAACAGTGTCAAAGGTAAAGGGACAAAGCAGGAAAAATGGAGTTGACCGGAAAAAGAAATCATCCATAATTGAATGGCAGAGCTGACTGGAAGGGCCAAATGGCCCAATTCTCTTCCTATGTCTTATGATCTTAATTTCATTCGGAAGATCAGTAGGAAGTAGTTATTGTTGCCCTGGAATATTCCTGCATTTTTATTTGACACTGGCAGTTGATTCAAGAAGACTTGTATATAATTAGTCCAATGACTTTGTGTAGGATTTGACCTAATTAGAGTCATCCCAAAGGCCCTCATCTTAATTACTGCAAAGAACTGAAACCATTTCTGAAGAGTATACATATTATCTCATTGCTGATTTTGGGAAATGGCTCCTTATAACCTTTTAAGAGAAATCTGCTGTGTTCCTGAATAATCTTTCTCTCTCTCTCTCTTTCTCTCTAGAATCTAAAGGTTGTATTCAGAGAGCCACTTCCTGCACAACCACAGAACAGTGAGAGCCCCCTACCTCAACTTGTATCCATGTACTACCACTTGGAATCTGTTATCAACACTGCTTGTTTCAACCTATGGACGGGTATGCTACAGTAACAGACTGCAAATCCACCTGCTCTGATTTTTGAGTGGTCTGATTCACTATATGAAGTTCTACATTTACACTGTTCCTTGAGGCAAGAAACTGGTATAGCAAGCTTCATACTGAGAAGTACTAAATTCTTTGTAATCCATTCTTTTCAGCCATGTTTCATTCATTTTGAACTTCAGTGATTTTAGGGAATCCTTAAAGGGATTTGTGGGCCCCTCACAATTGGGAGCCTACTGGATGTTTCTGTTTATTAATTTATTTTTATTTAGTAAATTTATTAATAACTAATTTATGCTTGTTCATTTTTGGGATTTCCTTTTTTCCCTTCATCTTGCTCGTTTTGTCTGTGTACAATGGCAAGGGCAGGCGGGTTGAACGTTCAGAAGAAGCATTGCTCAAATAGCAAGCCAGCACTGGATTTAGGGCAAACTACATGAAAGGTCTTGCCCTCGCTGTCGATGTGATGAACTGACAAAACTCATCACAGTGCTGTAGACAGACTTGAGCAACCGAGTGCATTGAGAATGCACGTCTGTGTCTGCCAAATTGTAAGTCAAATGTCTAGGCTGTTAAACCTGAACCTTTTAAACATTTAGTTTTATTAGTGACTGCATTATCTCAAATATACATGCACTGGAAAACAATTGAATATATTTTTCATGAGATGCACAGGTATCAGTCATTTTAAAATTCAGGCTTATTTTCACATTTAAAGAAAACTTCTGTTTCTGCACCAGAGACATAATTTTCATACGTATTCTGGAGAGGTGTTGCTTTGATCATGACTTACTGATTACTCCTATAATGAAATGAAGGTGCTGCTGCATTTTGGAATGTAAGTGGAGTATTTAAGTGGTTTTAAAGCACATTCCTTTGTAAAATTTCAACAGTCAATTACACCTAGTTGCAGGTGCACAATGTCTCCTTGCTTAGAGTTTAATTGTAAGTGAAAATACTTAATGTACTGTATATTATGTATATAATGAAAATGGCTGAAATATTGCTGTAAAATAATAAAGTTATATCAATCATTTTCTCTGAGATTTAGCTGTTTCTTTGTACCATCTTCCATCTGATCTGCACACCTTGAGGGTATTTTTATTCCCTTTTTATGATGCTGTTTTGCCATCAATATTTTCAGTGTTTCATCATTTTCAGAATTTTTGGATATTTAGCAGGAAATGGGCAGAATTAGATGATATATTCTCCAAAGTCTGAAAAATCAAGTAATCTAATTGGATAAAGCCTTCACAAATAAAATGGCGATGACTTAAGTTAATGATTCAGAATGTGACCCAAAGACATCTGTAAGAATAGTGAATCCAAAATGATTATTAGGGCTCCTGTAACGGGTGGATTTGGTAGTAGTTAATCTAGGAAAGCTGTTTGTAGTATTTAATGTGTCATCCGATTGCTGGTCAGGTAAAACTACACAACTAGGCTTAGTCTGTCATTTTTGAGCAGTTATTCAATTCTCCTCCGTTCTCGTTGAAGAATTACTCGCACTAGCAGAATGAACTGGCAACATAACCTTTTGATAAAGGACCATAGCCTGTAAGCAAATGCAAAGCATTAAAGCTATGACAGATCAGTAAGTGGTGTTAACTCTGTGCCACTTCCCGCTTGCTATGATGAGGCAACAAGTGAGGTCAACCAACTGCATAATGTATCTGCCTGCAGCTTGTTCAAAAACAAGGTTGGCAGGAGATTGGTGAACTCATCCTGACCAGGATACGCTGGGCTTCCCTAAATGAAGGGAAATATGAACTTGTGAAAACTGGCCTCTTTCCAGGAGAATGTCAGTGTTATACAAGATGCATACCCTATACATCTTAAAGAGAACAGCTATGCTTCCCTACTTAAATGGCATTTTACATAGAAACTCTTACGTACTCCGTATCTGGGTTGCCAAACCAGCAGAAATGAACCACCTAGTTGGAGTCTGGATTACTGGAACTAAGAAAGTTTTTATTAAGGAAGTAAGTAACACAGTATTCTAATAGTAAGGATATAAATGCGACAGGTTAGCAATGATAAAACATGCATGTACACAGAACTAGGATAATAGGATCAGTCAAGCTCTATCGCAGTCTAGGGGTAAATGATCAGTCTCAAGTGACGCAGAGTTCAGTTCAGCTGAATACAGTTCGCAGTAATTGCTGTTGTGCCGTTGGAGAGAGAGAGATATGCAAATCAGATTCAGCAGACCTTGATGTTCGTCGCAGTTAGCTTTTGGGCGAACCCTTTATTGTCTTCCGAGGTCACCGACTGTGACCCCTCCGTTCCGGATACGACCGTTCTTCTGCAGTGAACCCGGCACCCAGGCAAGGGCGGACACACACACCAGGTTCCCGCCGATCGTACCTTTTCACCCTGTGCGTCTATGGTCAGTCCCGTGACTAGACCTCCAAAACTCCCACCAACTTGTGAGGGGGGGGGCCACACCACACTTCCAGGGTCTCATTATCTTGTGGTGTCGTGGTGTGTCCCTTGCCTTAGCGAACCTGTTCCTTTTATACCCCTGCTGGGGTATCGCCTGTCCATCAAACTTCAAACAGTTCAGGTTCAAAGCAACCGGTCTGACAATACTCGGAACTGTGTCTCTTTTCGTTAATCTCTCTCCTCTCTCTTATTAGCATTTTGCATGTTTTCCCCATTGTCTCTCTTATCGGCATCAATCTTCTGATAACTTGGTCTTTTGTCACAAAACACTGAAAACCTACAGGACAATACAGGCACTTCAGCCCATATAGCTGTGCTGAACGTGTCCTTACCTGAGAAATTACCTAGGGTTACCCATAGCCCTCTATTTTTCTGAGCTCCGTGTACCTGTCCAGGAGTCTCTTAAAAGACCCTATTGTATCTGCCTCCACAGCCATTGCTGGCAGCTCATTCCATGCACTCACCACTCTGCATAAAAAAACTTATTCCTGACATCTCTTCTCACCTACTTCCAAGCACCTTAAAACTGTGCCCTCTCATGTTGGCCACTTCAGCCCTGGGAAAAAGCCTCTTGACTTTCCACATGATCAAATGCCTCTCATCATCTTATGCACCTCTATCAGATCACCTCTCATGCTCCGCCACTCCTAGGAAAAAAGGCCAAATTCACTCAACCTATTCTCATAAGGCATGCTCCCCAATCTAGGCAACATCCTTGTAAATCTCCTCTGCACCCTTTTTACGGTTTCCACATCCTTCCTGTAGTGAGGCGACCAGAACTGAGCACAGTACTCAAGTAGGGTCTGACCAGGGTCCAGTATAGCTGCAACAATACCTCTCGGCTTCTAAACTCAATCCCACGATTGATGAAGACCAATGCACCGTATCCTTTCTTAACCACAGAGTCAACCTGCACAGCAGCTTTGCGTGTCCTATGGACTCGGACCCCAAGATCCCTCTGATCCTCCACACTGCCAAGAGTTGTACCATTAATACTATATTCTACCATCATGCTTGACCTACCAAAATGAACCACCTCACACATATCTGTGTTGAACTCCATCTGCCATTTTTCAGCCCAGTTTTCAATGTCCCTCTGTAACTTCTGACAGCCCTCCACACTATCCACAACACCCCCAACCTTTCTGTCATCGGCAAATTTACTAACCCATCCCTCCACTTCCTCATCCAGGTCATTTATAAAAGTCACAAAGAGAAGAGGTCCCAGAACAGATCCCTGAGGCACACCACTGGTCACCAACCTCCATGCAGAATATAACCCATCTACAACCACTCTTTGCCTTCTGTGGGCAAGCCAGTTCTGGATCCACAAAGCAATGTCACCTTGGATCCCGTGCCTCCTTACTTTCTCAATAAGCCTTGCATGGGGTACCTTGTCAAATGCCTTGCTGAAATCCATATACACTATGTCTACTGCTCTTCCTTCATCAATGTGTTTAGTCACATCCTCAAAAAATTCAATCAGGCTCGTAAGGCACGACCTGCCTTTGACAAACCCATACTGACTATTCCTAATAATAATATGCCTCTCAGGATATTTTCCATCAACTTACCAACCACCTAAGTTATACACACTGGTCTATAATTTACAGGGTTATCCCTGCTCCCTTTCTTGAATAATGGAACAACACCTGCCGCCCTCCAATCCTCTGGAACCTCTCCTGTCCCCATTGATAACGCAAAAATAATCGCCAGAGGCTCAGCAATCTCCTCTCTTGCCTCCCACAGCAGCCTGGGGTACATCTCGTCTGGTCCTGGTGATTTATCCAACATGATGCTTTCCAAAAGCTCCAGCACATCCTCTTTCTTAATATCTATATGCTCAAGCTTTTCAGTCCCTACAATTGCCAAGGTCCTTTTCCGTAGTGAATACTGAAGCAAAGTACTCATTAAGTACCTCTGCCATCTTCTCTGGTTCCATACACACTTTTCCACTGTCACACTTAATTGGTCCTGTTCTCTCATGTCTTATCCTCTTGCTGTTCACATACTTGTAGAATACCTTGGCGTTTTCCTTAATCCTGTCCGCCAAGGCTTTCTCATGGCCCCTTCTGGCTCTCCTAATTTCTTTCTTAAGCTCTTTCCTGCTAGCCTTATAATCTTCTAGATCTCTATCATTACCTAGTTTTTTGAACCTTTCGTAAGCTTTTCTTCTTGACTAGATTTACAATAGCCTTCGTACACCACGGTTCCTGTACCCTACCATCCTTTCCCTGTCTCATTGGAACGTACCTATGCAGAACTCCCTGCAAATATCCCCTGAACGTTTGCCACATTTCCCTGATACCATCTGTTCCCAATTTATGCTTCCAAGTTTCTGCCTGATAGCCTCATATTTCCTCATACTCCAATTAAACGCTTTCCTAACTTGTCTGTTCCTATCCCTCTCCAATGCTATGGTAAAGGACAGGGGTCCCCAACCTTTTTTGCACTGCGGACTGGTTTAATATTGACAATGTTCTTGCGGACCAGCCGACCCGGGGGTGGTGGGGAAGGATGGCCAACGGACAAGAGTAGCAGTCAAATATGTTGGGATTACCGCAGGAAAAACTACAATGATCACGAAGCCTTGCGTGGGTACCAGTGCGCATGTGTGTACGTGCCAATTTTTTTCTACAAATGGTTTTTGGCGATTCTGTCCAGGGGGGAGGGGGGTGTTAATCATGACCGGAATATAGGTGATAAGTGGCTAATACACTCAATTTCGTGTCTAAAGGGTTTCTCTAACGAATTTAATATTAAACACACAGCGCATATTTTCCTCGCATGAATATAGTGATAATTCAATTATCAGGGGAGGACGGCGGGGCTTGAAGTAAGTGTTGAGCGAACTTCCAGTAGAAGTGGTAGAGGCAGGTTCGATATCATCATTTAAAGAAAAAATGGATAGACAAGAAAGAAATGGAGGGTTATGGGCTGAGTGCAGGTCGGTGGGACAAGGTGAGAGTAAGCATTCGGCACGGACCAGAAGGGCAGAGATGGCCTGTTTCCGTGCTGTAATTGTTAAGTCACTTATAAGTCAATAGCATCATAACATTTTAAGTAACGTTTGGATATTAAACACACAGCACATATTTTCCCCGTATGAACATATAAAATCATTGCAACACACCACTATCACTGAATCGGTGGGAGCCCTGGGCTGAATACTTGTTCCCTGCAACAAGACGGTCCTATCGAAGGGTGATGGGAGACAACAATACTCGAAGGGGGTTCCTTATGTCCAGTCTGTTCCGCAATTTAGTTTTCATTGCATTCATTGCAGAGATATGTTGGAAATGGAAGCAACGTTTTCAGTGCTTTCATGGCTATCTCAGGATATTCAGCCTTGACTTTGATCCAGAATGCCAGCAGAGATGTTATGTCAAACATACTTTTCAGCCTGCCGTCATTTGCAAGCTCGAGGAATTGATCTCCTTCCTGCGCTGACATGGATGATGCGCAGGTTATGACCTCGCATGCATTGAAGCTCAACAGTGGCCGTGACAGGGAATGAGGAAAGGTGCAGCTGACTCCTATCGTTTCCTCGCGGCCCGGTAGCGCTTGCTCTGCGGCCCAGTGGTTGGGGACCCCTGGTAAAGGAGATAGAATTGTGATCACTATCTCCAAAATGCTCCCCTACTGAGAGATTGACACCTGACCAGGTTCATTTCCCAATACCAGATCAAGTACAGCCTCTCCTCTTATAGGCTTATCTACATATTGTGTCAAGAAACCTTCCTGAACACCCCTAACAAACTCCACCCCATCTAAGCCCCTTGCTCAAGGGACATGCCAAACAATATTTGGGAAATTAAAATCTCCCACCAAGGCAACCCTGTTATTATTGCACCTTTTCAGAATCTGTCTCCCCATCTGCTCCTTGATGTCCCTGTTACTATTGGCTGGTCTATAAAAAACACCCAGTAGAGTTATTGACCCCTTCCTGTTCCTAACTTCCACCCACGGAGACTCCGTAGACAATCCCTCCAGATCTCTGATCGACAGTGCCATGCCTCCAACTCTTTTGCCTCCCTCCCTGTCCTTCTGAAACATCTAAAGCCTGGCACTTGAAGTAACCATTCCTGCCCCTGAGCCGTCCAAGTCTCTGTGATGGCCACAACATCATAGCTCCAAGTACTGATCTATGTTCTAAGCTCGTCTGCTTTGTTTATAATACTCCTTGCATTAAAATTGACACATCACAAACCATTGGTCTGAGCACATCCCTTCTCTGTCACCTGCCTATCCTCCCTCTCGCACTGTCTCCAAGCTTTCTCTATTTGTGAGTCAACAGCTTCTTCCTCTGTCCCTTCAGTTCAGTTCCCACCCCCCACCCCCCCCAGCAATCCTAATTCAAACTTTCCCCAGTAGCCTTAGCAAACCTCCCCGCCGGGATATTCGTCTCCCTGGGATTCAAGTCCATTTTGTACAGGTGACTCCTACCCCAAAATAGGGTCCCAATGATCCAGAAATCTGAATCCCTGCCCCCGTTCCATTTTCTGCACTAAAGAAGAAGTTTTTAGTAATTTGACATCAAGGTACATCAGTGGTGTGAAAAAAAAAATGATGGCCTTTTCCAGTTTTTCTTTGTAAAAATCCAGTCAATGCTCCAGTCTGTGACTGGAACTTGAAATCTGCTAGGTTGCACATGTAGTTAGATTGAGTGTTACAAGCTAATGATAAATTGCCAACTATCCCATTGTAAATGAAGCAGTCACTGAAATGTATCTCAAACTCAATAGGGTATCCAACCGTGTAATACAGTTATCATTACATTCATTTCAAAGATAAAACTACACTGTGGCCTTAACAGACAAAATGGGTGATTTTTTTTTAAATAGTGTGGATTGTACATTTACTGTTTGCAAAAGTAATGTAAAGCATAAGTGATTTTAAAATTATTTGTTAATGATTATTTTTACCAAAGGAACAAGCATGTGCATATTTTTGTTGTTCCCAGTATCGACATGACAATAGATACATGATGGAATGCATGAAATGCTCTCTGTTTTGTTAATCTAACAAGAACTGTTTTCTTTCTCACTAAGATCAAAGAACTTGGGACCAAACACACGGTGCATCTATAGATTTTCTCATGTTACAGTTGTTTAATCTTTGGAAAGTATATTTAAAAATTAAATTTATTATCACTTGCTTATGACATGTAATTTGCTTTGCAATAAAAATTACAGAAACAAATAGTGCAACAAAAAAAAAACCTGAATAACAAGTCAGTGTTTTTTGGAAATTTTATGGCAGAGGGGAAGAAGCCATTCCTAAACTGTTAAGTATGGGTCCTTCCTCATGGTAGTAAGGAGAAGAGGGTATGTCCCAGGCAATGAGGATCATTAATGATAGATGATGCCTCCTTAAGGTACCGCCTCTTGAAGATGTTCTTACTGGTGGGGAGAGTTGTGCCTACTAATGGTGGAGATGGCTGAGTCTATAACACTCTGCAGCCTCTTGTGATCCTGTGCATTCGAGGCTCCGTACCTGGTTGTAATGCGACCATTCGGAATGCTTTTCATTGTACGTTTACACTATAGAAATTAATAATTCTGTGGTGACATACCAAGTGTTCTCAAAGTCCTCACAAAGTAGAACCATGGTTGCATTGATACGTTGGGCCCAGGATAAATCCTCTGAGATGCTGACGCCTAGAAACTTGATGCTGTTCACCTTTCCCACCGCTGACCCCTCAAAGCGGACCGGTATGTGTTCTGCAGACCTCCTGAAGAACACAATCAGTTCCTTGTTCTTGCTGATGTTGAGTCCAAGGTTGCTGTTGTGTTACCACTCAACTAGCCAGTCTATTTAGCTCCCGTAAACCTTCTGATCACCATGTGTGATCTACCAACGGTGGTGTCATTGGTGAATTTGTAGATGATGTTCGAGCTGAGCCTAGCCACACAGTTATGAACATAGAGAGTAGATCTGTGGACTAAGCACACAGCTTTGAAGTGTGCCCTTGTTAATGATCTGCGAGGAGGAAATGTTCTTACCTATCCACACTGACAGTGGTCTCCCAATAGGGAAGTTTAGGATCCTGTTGCAGAGGCGCAGGTTTTGAAGCTTGGTTAATAGTACTGAGGGAATGGTGCTTTTGAACACTGAACTGTAATCGAGGAAGAGTAACCGGCCACTTGTCTTGTAACTGGGTGCTCTAAAGAGTGGAGAGCCAGTAAGATGGCACCTACTTGTAGACCTTTTGTGGCAGTAAGTGAATAGCAGTGGATCCAATATGGTTGCTCAGACAGGAGTTAATTCTAGCCATAACCAACTTCTTGAAGCACTTCATTACGGTAGATGTGAGTGCCACTATGTGACAGTCACCGAGGCAGCATACCTGCCCTTCGTAGGCACCAGAATGATGGCTACCCTTTTGGGCAGGTGGGAATCTCAGAACAATCTGCCTCAAAATCTTGGTTTGTACTGGTTTCAGTACCTAGGGCGGGTATACCATCGAGGCCGGATGCCTTGCCAGGATTCACCCTCTTGAAGGATGTTTGAACATTGGCCTCCGAGACGAGATCACAGAGTTGCCAGGTGCTGTGGGGATTTACACAAGATGTAGTGCTAATTAAAGAAATTGGCTAGTATCTAATATTCAGGAAATATTGGAGCCATATAATATCACTGGTAGAAGAAGTGACTTAGTAGCTTCATACCCATTCTAGCCATAATTCAATCTGTTATCACATAAATAATTTGTATAAGATGACAATGCACACCGTTTTTCCCTGGTTTTATTTGTACTATGTATTGGATAGTGGGACACAAATTTGGTTAATCCCTTTGACATGCATTGTACCATTCTGTCCCTTGTCAAATGGGGAGAGTCATCAGTAGGAAATGTACAATATTAGGATTTACAGTAGTGCTGAGTGTTCGATTTTTCAATGTCATCGGTTTTAAGTAGTTCCCATGGCAGTTTATGGTTTGCTTATTATGCTTAAAGCAGTCCTACTTCTGACCTTGCTTTTAAAGCACTTTGTCAGTAAGTTTCTGAATAATGTTGTAAGTGGCACTAGCACAATCTTAGGGAGAGCTCAGCTGTGCTGGAAGGAGAAAAATGATACTAGATTAAAAACTACATCTGCTTCCGAATGGTATTAGCATATTTGTATTTTTAAAAGAAGACTCTTAGGTGGCCTCATTGGTGCCTTATACAACAGATTACAATGCTGCATAGTCCACTGGGATAACCTAATACTGTAAGGTGTTAGCTATTGCAATGTTTTCTGTCATACTTTATACTTCATTGTCGCCAAACAATTGATACTAGAACGTACAATCATCACAGCGATATTTGATTCTGTGCTTCCCACTCCCTGGATTACAAATATTAAATATTAAAAATATTTAAAATAATAAAAATTAGTAAATATTAAAAATCTAAATTATAAATCATAAATAGAAAATAGAAAAATGGGAAGTGAGGTAGTGCATAAACCGAGAGGCCGGTCTGGATATTTGGAAGGTGCGGCCTAGATCCGGGTCAGGATCCGTTCAGCAGTCTTATCACAGTTGGAAAGAAGCTGTTTCCAAATCTGGCCGTACGAGTCTTCAAGCTCCTGAGCCTCCTCCCAGAGGGAAGAAGGACAAAAAGTCTGTTGGCCAGGTGGGTCGTGTCCTTGATTATCCTGGCAGCACTTCTCCGACAGCGTGCGGTGTAAAGTGAGTCCATGGACGGTAGGTTGGTTTGTGTGATGTGCTGCGCCGTGGTCACGATCTTCTGCAGCTTCTTTCGGTCTTGGACAGGACAATTTCCATACCAGGTTGTGATGCACCCTAGAAGAATGCTTTCTACGGTGCAGCTATAAAAATTAGTGAGGGTTTTAGGGGACAGGCCAAATTTCTTTAGTTTTCTCAGGAAGTAAAGGCGCTGGTGGGCCTTCTTGGCAGTGAACTCTGCTTGGTTGGACCAAGTCAGGTCATTTGTGATATTGACCCCAAGGAACTTAAAGCTTTTGACCTGTTCCACTTGCGCACCACCGATGTAAATTGGGTCGTGCAGTCCGCTACTCCTGAAGTCAACCAATTCCTTCGTCTTGCTGACATTGAGGGATAGGTTATTGTCTTGTCATATTAGAGGACACCTGGATCCATATGGGGCATTAGGTAAATTAACCTGCCAACTTTTGACTGTTCACACAACAGGGCTGCATTGGTTTGATGGGTTTCAAACTAGTTCTGAATATTGCTATATGAAGAAACTGATGACTATTAAGAACAGTGAGCCACCTATCACCAATCATATAGGTGCCCATTTATCTAACTGAAAATGATTTCAATAACCATCATAACCTGTACCTTGGATGACTTTCATCTGCATCTGCTAAATTATGGTAGCCTTTACACTTTCTTGTCTCCCTTGTCCTTAAGGAAGTTATCTTCCGTTTCTTTCCTTCAGAGGAAATGTTTTCTGTGCTTTCTTTGTACCTGGATGAAATCTCTACCGTAACTTTCATTGCATGTTGGCATGTGGCCAAATGGCTAGGGCATCGGTCTAAGTCGCTAGTTCGAGCCTCAGCTGAGGCAACGTGTTGTGTCCTTGAGCAAGGCACTTAACCACACATTGCTCTGTGACGACACTGGTGCCAAGCTGTATCGGCCCTAGTGCCCTTCCCTTGGACAACATCGGTGGTGTGGAGAGGGGAGACTTGCAGCATAGGCAAGTGCCAGTCTTCCATACAACCTTGCCCAGGCCTATGCCCTGGAAACCTTCCAAGGCGCAAATCCATGGTCTTATGAGACTAGCGGATGCCTATTATTAACTTCCATTGTACATATTTTTAACTTCCCTGTACCACCCAATGGTTTTAAAATATTTATTCATTCTCCTTCTTATTCTCTCTTCCATTATCCCCATATGGCTGTTTATTTTGATAATCTACCTATTTTATCTTTTCTGGTGTACTTTTATTTGTCTATCCAAACCCATTGAGGTCACATTCAGATGTAACAAACAATCTGCTCAAGGAACTCAATGGTTTAAGCAGCACCTGTGGGAGGGAAGGAATTGTCAATGTTTTGAGTCCAAACCCTGAATCAGGACTATCTTCTGAATTTCTCTTCTGATGACCTGAATATTGGTTGTATAGGGAACAAAGTATTTTGATTTGGACAAAGATCACCAGCTCCCCTGCTGCCTCATTCTAAAGCTATCTCTTTACTGCTTGGAGTGTCACCTAACAATAACCAATTCAGCCTCTCTAATAAATACAAGCTAAAGACAGCCTTGAGCTGCTCAAAGTTACACATTTGTTCATTTCAACAATTCTGCACCAACTATTTAAATTTACATCCGTTTTCTCCAAAAAACCTCACTCATCTTGACATGACCTACATAAACTATCCCATAATTAGCTCTCTTCAAATTGCTGAAGCTTTTTTTTAATTTAAAAAAAATCTTGTATTTCATGGCAAAATTCTCCTTATCCATTTGATGTATAATAATTTTTAAATATTATTTTCCTTTCCTTGTCTGCTGTTGGATTGTCACTTCTGATTAGTTCACTGCCCTCTTTGTGGTATTGTCTTGCTTTAATATGCGTTAGTCTCTTATGAATAGCACCATTCTGAACGCGTTTTGCTTGCTTTTATTGTTTGCACTATTGTTTTTTTCTGTCTCTGCACATTGGGTGTTTGGATTTTCTTTAATGGGTTCTTTTGGGTTTCTTGCTTTTGGTTGCCTGTATGAAGATGAATCTCAAGGTTGTATAATGGATACATACTTTGATAATAGTGGGCATGTGGCCAAGTGGTTAAGGCATTGGACTAGCGACCTGAAGGTCGTGAGTTCGAGCCCCAGCCAAGGAAACGTGTTGTGTCCTTGAGTGAGGCACTTAATCACACATTGCTCTGCGACGACACTGGTGCCAAGCTGTATGGGTCCTAATGCCCTTCCCTTGGACAACATTGGCGTCGTGGAGAGTGAAGACTTTCCAGGCGTAGATCCATGGTCTCGCAAGACTAACGGATGCCTTTACTTACTTTGATAATAAATGTACTTTGAACATCACCCACTCCACTAAATCTCACTATCTTAAAATGTCAGAAGGAATCACCCATGTGGCCTCTCAACCTTGCTCTGTCTTTCAATAAAATCTTGATTAATCAATGTCTTCTCTTGTGTTTTAATTACAATTTAGCTGAACCAATTATAATTATTTAAGAGCCATCTTTCAACCACTTCTTCATCATGCTGTAGGAGGAACTTAAAGGTGAAAGAAATAGTAGAACCAGAGAGAAAGGGAGTGGTAAAACATACCTACTTTCACCAAGCAGTTATAACTAAGACGGTATTTACATTCTGGAGCATTCTCAGCTTTTCCAGGGAATAGGAAAAGTGATTAGAGACCTCAGCCGCATTAATCTTACACTCAGCACAGCTGTCATCTAGTGGAAACCAAGTAACTTGGGTAGCAAGACAATTGTAGACATCAGTCTAGCATTGCTTTAAGATTTCCAGAAGCCGGCATCTGAAAATGAACTGACTGTAAGCCAGTAAACCTTATGTTGGCCCTCTTGCCTCTCACTTTATATCAGACGAAATCAGGTCAGCTCAGGAAAACTGAGAAGTGGTGTACCACTATCCGAATAGATATAGCACTTTGGATACTGTTGGGGGAGATTGTCAAGCAGAGGAAAGTCACAGTTGTCTGGTCTCTGCCACTGAGTCTGGCTCAGTAACTCAGAAGGGAAGGGGGACGAGAGGAGAACTGAGGTTCTAGGGGATTCATTAATTAAGGGAACAGAAAGGAGGTTCAGTGGGCGAGAATGAGATTCGCAGATGGCATGTTGCCTCCCCAGTGCTGGGATCCAGGACATCTCAGATCGAGACCTCAGTAGAGGGTGAACACCAGAGGGTGTGGTCTATGTAGATCCCAATGACATGAGTAGGAAGAGTGATGAGATTCTGTATTGGGAGTTCAGGGAGTTGGGTGCTAAATTAAAGGGCAGGACCGCCAGGGTTGTGATCTCTGGATTGCTACCCGTGCCACGTGCTGGTGAGGCCAGAGCTAAGAAGATTTATACAGTTTAACACCTGGCTAAGGAGTTGGTGTAGGAGGAAATGCGTAAGATTTTTAGATCATTGGGCTCTCTTCCAGGGAAGATGGGACCTGTACAGAAGGAACGGTTTGCATCTGAGTTGGAGCGGGACTAATATCCTGGCGGGAAAGTGCTGCTGGGGGGTTGTTTAAACTAGAGTTGCAGGGGGTGGGAACCAGAATGCCAGAACAGAAAATGGTCAGGTTGTGGAGACACATTAAAATTTCAGACAAAGTCAGTAATCAACAGGTTGAGCATAGTGCCACTAATGTCACGAGCTGCAAATATTTCAATGCAAGAAGTATCGTAAGAAAGGCAGATGAGCTCAGAGCACATTGAATTATGATAATAATGCAGCCATTAATGAGATTTGGAGAGGCAGGACTGGCAGCTCAATATTCCTGGGTTCGATTGTTTTAGACGTGACTGAGCGGGAGGGAATAAAAGAGGGGTGGTGTTACTAGTCAGGGAAAATGTCACGCAGCACTTGATCAGGAGATTGGAGAACTCATCTAATGAAGCAGGGATAAGAAAGGTGTGACCGTGTGAATGGAGCTATATTACAGACCCAACAGTGTGCAGGATTTTGCAAGAAACATAAGGTGTTATAATACGAGGTGGTTTTAACTTTCAACATATTGACTGGGACTCTCGTACTGTAAGAGAACTCGAAGGGATAGAACTTGTCAAGTGCGTTCAGGAAAGTATCTTTAATCAGTACGTAGAAGTCCCAACGAGAGCATGCAATACTTGATCTGCTACCAGGGAATGAGATAGGGCAGGTGTCAGAAGTTCGTGTACTTTGCATTTTGTGATCATCATAATGCCATTAGTTTCAAAGTATATATAGAAAAAGGTAGGTCTGGTCCACAGGTTGAGATTCTAAATCGGAGAAAGGCCAATTTTAATGGTATCAAAAAAGATCTGGCAGGTGTGGATTGGAACAGAGTGTTTTCTGACAAAGGTGTACTGGCAAAGTGGGATGCCTTCAAAAGTGAAATTTTGAGAGTACAAATCTTGTATGTGCCTGTCAGAATAAAAGGTAAAGATAACAGATGTTGGGAACTTTGGTTTTCAAGAGAAATTGAGGACCTGGTTATGTTAAAAAAAAAAGGAGATGCATAGCAGGTATAGGATCAAATGAGGTACTGATGGAGTATAGGAAATGCAAGAGAACACTTAAGAAATAAGTCAGGAAGGCTAAAGGAAGGCATGAGATTGCTCTAGCAGACAGGGTGAAGAAGAATCCTCAGGGATTCTACAGACATGCTAAGAGCAAAAGAGACAAAATTGGTCCTCTGGAATATCAGAATGGTAATTCACGCCTAGAGCCAAATGAATGGGGGAGATATAAAATGGCTTTTTTTGCACCTGTATTTACTCAGGAGACAGACACAGAGTATGTAGAAGTGAGGCAAACAGCATTGACTTCATGGACCCTATTCAGATTACAGAAGAGAAGGTGTTTGCTGTCTTGAGGCTAATTAGGGTGGATAAAACTCCAGGGCCTAACAAGGTGTTCCCTCAGACCCTGTGGTAGGCAAGTGCAGAAATTGCAGGGTCCCTAGCAGAGATAATTAAATCATCCTTAGTGACAGGTGCGGCAGCAGGGGACTGGAGGATAGGTAATGTTGTTGCACTGTTTAAGAAAGGCTCCTAAAAATAAACCAGGAAATTATAGGCTGTTGAACCTGATGTGAGTGGTTGGAAAGTCATTGGAAGGTATTCTAAGGGACCAGATGTACGAGTATTTGGATAGACACAGACTGATTCGAGATAGTCAGCAAGGCTTTAGGCATGGTAGGTCATGTCTAATCAACTTCTTGAGATTTTCAAGGAAGTTACAAGGAAAGCAAGGCAGTGGATGTTCTCTACATGAACTTCTGCAAAGCATTTGACAAAGTCTTGCATGGGAAGTTGGTCAAGAAGGTTCAGTCACCAGGCGGTCAAGATGAGGTAGTAAATTTGGTTAGACATGGGCTTTGTGGGAGTAGCCAGAGGGTGACAGTAGATAGTTGCTTCTCTGACTGGGGGCCTGGGAGTAGTGGAATGCTGCAGGACCATTGTTGTTTGTCACCTTTGTCAGTGGTCCAGATGATAATGAAGTTAACTAGATCAGCAAATTTGCAGATGACACCAAGATTGGGTTGTTACACCATGAACAGTAGGGCACTGAGAAGTGCTGTAGAACAAAGGTATCTGGGAATTCATTGAAAGTGGTGTCACAGGTAGGTAGGTTTGTAAAGAAAGGCTTTGGCCACATTAGCCTTCATAAATTAAAGTATTGAGTACAGGAGACGGAATATTCTGTTGAAGTTGAGTAAGATGTTGGTGAGGCTTAATTTAGAGTATTGTATGTAATTTTAGTCACTTACCTACAGGAAAGATATAAATAAGGTTGACAGAGTTCAGAGAAAATTTACACGTATGTTGTTGGAACTGGTGGACCGGAGTTATAAGCAAAGTTTGAATAGGTTAGGACTTTATTCCTTGGAATATAGAAGATTGAGAGGAGATTTGATAGAGGTATACAAAATTATGAGGGGCATAGATAGGGTAAATACAATCAGGCTTTTTCCACTGTGGTTGGGTGAGACTATAACTGGAGATCATGGGTTAAGGGTGAAATGTGAAAGGTTTAAGGGCAATATGAAGGGAACCTTCTTCATTCAAAGCTTTGTGAAAGTGTGGAATGAGCTGCCAGTGCAATTGGTGCATGCGAGCTCAATTTCAACATTTAAAAGGAGTTTGGATAAGTACATGGATAGCAGTGGTATGGAGGGCTATGTTCCCAGTACAGGTCAATGGTAGTAGGCATTTGAAAGGGTTGGGCAAACGACCTGTTTCTGTGCTGTACTTTTCTATGATTCTAGGTGGAAGTTTTCCTGTTTGCAGACTTCTCAGGAGGGAAGAGGTGTGTGGAAAACGCGCTTAAACAATGGCAATGACAATGACAATGGTAGGGATTCCAAAGCGTCAACATTAACTGGGAATACAGTAAGTATAAAAGACAAAGAGCACAAAATTCCTGATCTATTATTCAATGGAAATGTTTCAGCCAGGTTGGAGAAATCCCAAAAGAGTTTGCAGTACTTGGTTTAGTTTTATGAAGTGGAAAAGTATTTTTGTGCTAGTGATCATAATTTACTTATATATTCGTTGTCGTCATTGTGGCTATCCCTCGAGGTCGAGGATGATGGCCTTCGTTCTGTTGATCTATTTATGGACTCTCAAGTGGCTTAGGAGTCCAATCTTGGCTTTGAAAAATCTTCCGCATTCAGGACAGGTAGTTCCAGATGGCAGATTGGGCTTTGGTTGTTGCTGCCTCTCTTTCCATTTTCTTCTCTTTTCCTCTAATTCTGCACATCTGTTGGCTTTGAAAGTTGCTGTTCCTTCTCGGATGATGGCTTGCCAGAGTTTCCTGTCCTTGGCATTGGTTTCCCAATTGTTGATGTCGATGTCACATTTCTTCATGTCGGCTTTTAAGATGTCTTTGAATCTCTTCTGTTGTTTGCCTCTTTTACGTTTGCCTTCTTTAAGCTGGGAGTAGAAGATTTGTTTTGGCAGACGTTTGTCTTTCATCCAAACAACATGACCGCTCCATCTTAGTTGGTTCCTGATGATGTAGGCTTCAATGCTTGTTGTTTTTGCTTCATTTAGCACACCGACGTTGGTTCTTCTATCTTCCCAGCTGATATTTAAGATGTTTCAAAGACGGCGTTGATGGAACTTTTCAAGTGACTTCAAATGTCATCGGTATGTTGTCCAGGTTTCTGATGCATACAGGAGCGCTGGGATTACTACTGCTTTGTACACCAACATTTTGGTGTCTGTTTGGATGTCACAATCATGAAAGACTCTTGTTCGGAGACATCCAAAAGCTGTTCCAGCACATTTAAGACGATGTTGGATCTTGTCATTAAGGTTGACATTGGAGGAGAGGTGACTTCCAAGATTTGGAAAGTAGTCCACATTTTCCAGGGTTGTTTCACCAAGTTGAAATGATGGTTCTATCCAATTTGTCTCAATTGGTGATGGTTGATAGACGACCTGAGTCTTCTTGGAATTGATCGTAAGTCCAAGTTTCGTGTATGCACGGTGGAAGGCAGTCAGAATCTGTTTTCAATTCCTGCCTATGACGTCAATGCTTCCCCTCCCCAACCCCTTTGTCTCTCAAATTACTGGACTTTCAACCGAACCTACAAGCATTCTTCAAATCCTTCCCCCTCCTTCATTCTTCAGCCCCGATGAAGGGTTCCGGCCCGAAACGTCAACTCATCGTTTCCACTGATGCTGCCCGGCCTGCTTAGTTCCTCCAGCGTACTGTAAGTGTTGCTTTGATCCCAGCATCTGCAGATTATTTTGTGTTCAGAATCTGTTGTAGGTGGTTTTCTGAAAGAGCTGCAACACTGTTGTCATCTGCTTATTGGAACTCGATGAGGGAACTAGTGGATGTCTTTGTTTTGGATCTGAGATGGGCAGGATTGAAAAGTCTGCCATCTGTTCTGTAGACAATTTCGATTCCCGGGGGTAGATCATCCTTGATAATGTGGATGATTGTCGCAATGAAGATGGTGAACAAAGTTGGGGCAATCAGCATTCCCTGTTTTGTCCTGATCTAACTTGAAAAGACACACGGTTACTGCTGCTGACCATGACTGTGGCAAGCATGCCATCGTGGAGGAGTCTCAGGATTCGAATGTACAAATGTTTGTACTTTTCAGGGCAGCCATAGGTGGACAGGACATCCCATAGGAGTTCCCTTGATACCAAGTCAAAGGCTTTGGTGAGGTCAATGAATGTCATGTACAAAGGTTGAAGTTGATTTAGTTTTATGAAGTGGAAAAGTATTTTTGTGCTAGTGATCATAATTCACTTATATATTAACATAGGTGAAAAATAACACAGGAGTGAAAATTAAAACTAGAGGTAAAGGCAGCTTTATTAGATGGAGAAGTGATTAGCAAAAGTGACTGGGTGTGAGGATGGATCACTCTGGTTGGGCACAAAGAAGTGAAGTTCGAGCCCGGGCTGAGAAGACTTGATACCCGTTCACCTGGCCTGGGTGCAAGGTTGGATCACTCTGGGCAGCGAAATCTGGGCCTGGAGCGAGTCACTGGGCAGTGTGGTCTAGGCCCAGAGCCTTTCACAGTAGCTGGATCCTAGTATGAAGTAAAATCCACTGTTTAGGCAATATAAATGCCGGTCCAAATTGGAGGTGATAGCAGATTTTGCTTGCTCTCTGCAAAGTTCACTCCTCTTTCAACAGGCACCTGAGCTAATCAATTGTTTGGTTAATTTAACCACCAGCCAAGATACACTGAAAAGACAGGGAGTTGGGATCTGGGCAAGAGCCGATTTTTCTCATTCTCCATGATTGTCACTCCTCTCTCCATGGTGCTGAAGCTATGAAGACTGCCCCGGCTGCTGTGCTCCGTGCTAAAATGGTGAACTAATAAGCGAGGCTCTGGGCCTACAATTTTGGTTCAGTATGTTGCTGTTTGCTTCAATTATTTGCATGATTTGTATTCTTTCTTTCTCTTGCATGTGGGGCGTTGGTCTTCTATTTTTTTTATTTTTTATTCTTTAATTGGGTTACATAGAACATAGAATATAGAATAGTACACCACAATACAGGCCCTTCAGCCCACAATGTTGTGCCGACCCTTGAACTCTGCCTCCCATATAACCCCCCACCTTAAATTCCTCCATGTACCTGTCTAGTAGTCTCTTAAACTTCACTAGTGTATCTGCCTCCACCACTGACTCAAGCAGTGCATTCCACGCACCAATCACTCTCTGAGTGAAAAAACCTTCCTCTAATATCCCCCTTGAACTTCCCACCCCTTACCTTAAAGCCATGTCCTCTTGTATTGAGCAGTGGTGCCCTGGGGAAGAGGAGCTGGCTGTCCACTCTTTCTATTCCTCTTAGTATCTTGTATACCTCTATCATGTCTCCTCTCAATGTCCTTCTCTCCAAAGAGTAAAGCCCTAGCTCCCTTAACCTCTGATCATAAACCATACACTCTAACCCAGACAGCATCCTGGTAAATCTCCTCTGTACCCTTTCCAATGCTTCCACATCCTTCCTATAGTGAGGTGACCAGAACTGGACACAATACTCCGAGTGTGGCCTAACCAGAGTTTTACAGAGCTGCATCATTACCTCACGACTCTTAAACTCTATCTTTTGACCTATGAAAGCTAACCCTCCATAAGCTTTCTTAACTAACCTATCTACCTGTGAGGCAACTTTCAGGGATCTGTTGACATGTACCCCCAGCTCCTCCACACTTCCAAGTATCCTGCCATTTGCTTTGTACTCTGCCTTGGAGTTTGTCCTTCCAAAGTGTACCACCGCACACTTCTCTGGGTTGAACTCCATCTGCCACTTCTCAGTCCACTTCTGCATCTTATCAATGTCTCTCTGCAATCTTCAACAATCCTTTACACTATCCACAGCACCACCAACCTTTGTGTCGTCTGCAAACTTGCCAACTCACTCTTCTACCCCCACATCCAGGTCGTTAATAAAAATCACGAGAAGTGGAGGTTCCCAGAACCAATTCTGGTGGGACACCACTAGTCACAACCCTCCAATCTGAATGTACTCCCTCCACCACAACCCTCTGCTTTCTGCAGACAAGCCAATTCTGAATCCACCAGGCCAAACTTCCCTGGATCCCATGCCTTCTGACTTTCTGAATAAACCTACCATGTGGAACCTTGTCAAATGCCTTACTAAAATCCATGTAGATCACATCCACTGCACTACTCTCATCTATATGCCTGGTCACCTCCTCAAAGAACTCTATCAGGCTTGTTATTCACGATCTGCCCTTCACAAAGCCATGCTGACTGTCCCTGATCAGACCATAATTCTCTAAATGCCCATAGGTCCTATCTCTAAGAATTTTTTCCAACAGCTTTCCCAGCACAGACGTAAGGCTCACTGGTCTATAATTATCCCTACTATCTTTTTTGAACAAGAGGACAACATTCGCCTCCCTCCAATCCTCTGGTACCATTCCCATGGACAACGGGGACATAAAGATCCTAGCCAGAGGGTCAGCAATCTCTTCCCTTGCCTCATGGAGCAGCTGGGGAATATTCCGTCAGGCCCTGGGGACTTATCTGTCCTAATGTGTTTTAACAACTCCAACACCTCATCTCCCTTAATATCAATATGCTCCAGAACATCAACCTCACTCATATTGTCCTCACCGTCATCAAGTTCCCTCTCATTGGTGAATACCTAAGAGAAGTATTCATTGAGGACCTCGCTCACTTCCACAGCCTCCAGGCAGATCTTCCCATCTTTATCTCTAATCGGTCCTATCTTCACTCCTGTCATCCTTTTGTTCTTCACATAATTGAAGAATACCTTGGGGTTTTCCTTTACCCTACTCACCAAGGCCTTCTCATGCCCCCTTCTTGCTCTCCTCAGCCCCTTCTTAAGCTCCTTTCTTGCTTCCCTATATTCTTCAATAGACCCATCTGATCCTTGCTTCCTAAACTTCATGTATGCTGCCTTCCTCCACCTGACTAGATTTTCCACCACACGTGTCACCCATGGTTCCTTCACCCAACCATTCTTTATCTTCCTTACCAGGACAAATTTATCCCTAACATCCTGCAAGAGATCCCTAAACATCGACCACGTGTCCATAGTACATTTCCCTGCAAAAATACCATCCCAATTCACACCCTTAAGTTCTAGCCTTATAGCCTCATAATTTGCCCTTCCCCAATTAAAAATTTTCCTGTCCTCTCTGATTCTATCTTTTTCCATGATAATGTTAAAGACTAGGGAGCGGTGGTCACTGTCCCCCGGATGCTCACCCACTGAGAGATCTGTGACCTGACCTGGTTCATTACCTAATACCAGATCTAGTATGGCATTCCCCCAGTCCACCTGTCAACATACTGTGACAGGAATCCATCCTGGACACACTTAACAAACTCTGCCCAGTCTAAACCATTGGAACTAATCAGGTGCCAATCAATATTAGGGAAGTTAAAGTCACCCATGATAGCAACCCTGTTATTTTTGCACCTTTCCAAATTCTGCCTCCCAATCTGCTCCTCGGTATCTATGCTGCTACGAGGGGGCCTATAGAATACCCCCAATAGAATAACTGCTCCCTTCCTGTTCCTGACTTCTACCCATACTGACTCAAAAGAGGATCCTGCTACATTACCCATCCTTTCTGTAGCTGTAATAGTATCCCTGTCCAGCAATGCCACCCCCCTCCCCTCCCCGCCCCATCCCTTTTAAAGCACTGAAATCCAGGAATATTGAGAATCCATTCCTGCCCTGGTGCCAGCCAAGTCTCTGTAATGGCCACTACATCATAATTCCATGTATGTATCCAAGCTCTCAGTTCATCACCTTTGTTCCTGATGCTTCTTGCATTGAGGTACATACACTTCTACCTTACTACCTTTACACCCTTTATTCTGTTTCTCTTTCCTCAATGCCTCTTTATGTTAGATCTTTTGGATTTCTCTATTTGTGGCTACCTGTGAGCAAGTAAATCTCAAGGTTGTATAATTTATACATTCTTTGATAATAATTATAAGTCATAGAAACCATAGAAACTACAGCACAGAAACAGGCCTTTGGCCCTTCTTGGCTGTGCCGAACCATTTTCTGCCTAGTCCCACTGACCTGCACACGGACCATATCCCTCCATACACCTCCCATCCATGTACTTTGAATCTTTGAAAAGTGGACTAGAATTAGCTATGTGAACTTGAACAAGATTTAGAGATGGGAGGCATTTAAGCGGTTCAAGGTAACATGTTTCCAAAAAGAGTCACTTGGACGCTATGATGCAGCAATCGTACAACATGGCTGAAAAGGAAAGATGATGTCACACTCAGTTTCCAGCCAGTTTGGAAGAGTATGGGAAGCAAAGTAATGAGATTAAAGAGAAACTGGGAAATTAAGGAGTTGGAATGGAAAATTACTGGCAAATAAAGCCAATGGAAATCTAAAGGTATTTTGTAAATGCAGAAAGAGCAGGAGGATAATTAAGGAAGGTTAGGATCCATTAGGGACTGAAAAAATGTAACTTGCCATGAGGTCGGTAATGCAGGTATGATCCGTTGCTGACTGTGGTGACTGTCTTCATAAAAAGAAGGGGGCGGTATTGATATATATGCTGATTTCTGGCAAAAAAAAAGTTTGAAACATTAAATGGAATAAATGTTGTAGAAGTGAAATTATGAAGGTGTTTATCATCTTTGAAAATGGACGAATTACCAGGCCTGAGTGAAATACATCCAAGGCCATTAAAAGAGATAAAGAAGGAAACTGCAGAGATTTTGACTAACTTTTATCTCCAGTTCTCACTAGCTAGATTAGATATGAGGAACTGCTCATGTATTATTATTTTTAAAATGAGAAAAAGAGATGAATTATGCAATTTCAGGCCAGTTAGATGTATTTTAGCAGACAGCACATTATTGGAATCCATCCTCAGGAGCAGTGTATGCCTTCATCTAGAAAGGAAGACTGTAGCTGATGACTGTCAGCACAGATTTCTTAAAGAAAGCTGCGACCTGACTAATTACATTGAGCTTCTTGAGGAGATGACAAGGGGTGGGTGGTGAGGGAGGGGGGAGATTGCTGAGTGTTTGATTTATAAGATCCTGCATGGCAAGCTAAAATAATAATAAAAAACACGGAATCCGATGGAGAGGAACAGATTGGCTCAGTGGCAGGTTGCGAGGGTCAACAACTGTTTTTTTCACTGGAAGACTTTCAACACTGGCATTTCACAGGTCCTAATAGTCATGATTTTGCTTTTTGTGGCACTCATTTATGAGTTAGGTGTAAAATAAGAAGAGGGAGAGGAGATTTGAGGGAGGTATACATTATTATGTATGTGCGGTATAAATAGGGTCAATGCAAGCAAGCTTATTCCACTGAAGTTGGGTGAGACCAGAACCAGTGGGGGTTAAGGGTGAAAGGTGAAATGCTTAAGGGGACATGAGGGGGATGTTCTTCACTCGGAGGGTGGTGAGAGTGTGGAACAAGCTGCTAGTGCCAGTGGTGGATGCAGGTTGGATTTCAACACTTAAGAGAAATTTGGTTAGGTACATGGATTGGGGTGGTATCGAGGGCCATGGTCCTGGTACAAGTCGATGGGACTAGGTAGATTAATAGATTGGCACAGACTAGATGGGCTGAAGTGCCTGTTTTCTGTGCTGTAGTGTTCTTTAACTGTGTGCGTGTGTGTCTGTGTGTATTTTGGAGGACGAGGGGCGTACAAGATCAAGAGGTATGTAGACAATACAAAATTTATCCAGCGGTCAACAATGACCTTTAGACTGCAAGAACATGTCGATAATCTAGTCAGTTAGACAGAAAAGTACCAAATGAAATTGAATCCGAAGAAGTATGGGATAATTTATTTGAGGAGTTGCAACAAGGAAAGAGGATATACAATATATGGGAGAATATTAAATGGTGTAGTGGGATCAAGTCCACAGATCCTTAAAAGTGGCATTACAATCGATAAGCTGGTAAGGAATTAAATGGGATTTTGAGTGGGATGAAAGACAACGATAGACCATGTGCCAGACTGATGATCTGTCACAATGCTCTACTCTAACGGAATCTGATTGTACAGTATCTTCATGCACCACATGGGATAATTTTTAGCCATTCTGGAACCAGCCACAGCCGTCCAGTTGAGAGTTTGGACTGCAGTAAAAGATGTCCTTCTGCTAGGTCTTCCTCTGGAATTTTTAATATTACCTCGGGCTAAGGTGGAGGTTTTCTTTCTTCATGAATTGTCCCCATTTGTGACCAGGAAGTTTACCAAGCCATTTGTGGCAATCTTGTGTGTTGACTTTTGATAGGCTCACTGAGTAAGAAGCAAGCAGTGCTTTAACTTCGACTGTGTAGGCTTCATTTGCGGAGAAGGATTTGTGGTAACAGGAAAAAAAACAAGGTTGTCGGCATGAGTAAAGTTGTCTATTTTCATCACTGCTGCCAGGCCTGCACCTGTTATTCTGTGAGCATCATTTTCTTACAGGTGAAGCTCCAGACTTCCTGCCACATCAACATGTCTTAACGTTGGGCAAACTGTGAGTATACATTTGACATCTAAAAGTTTGACTTTGATACAGTTTCTGTTTTTTTGCCTCGGGAATGTTTGTAAAGAATGTTCTGTCATTTGCTTTGTCTGGTCCGGGTGTCTGCAGTAACACCGCACACAACAGAATCAGAATCAGAATCGGGTTTAATATCACTGGCATGTGTCGTGAAATTTGTTATTTTGTGGCAGCAGTACAATGCAATACATAATAATAAAAATGTAGATTACAATAAGAAATATATAAAAATTAAATCAAGTAGTAGTGCAAAAGAGAAAGCAAAAAAGAAACTGACCTTGAGTTTGGGAAGTTCCTGCTTGTGAGGGGAAAAGGAGACGGGTACTGTTTCTGTTGTGAATCTCAAGACCCAGGATGTGCAAGAACATCCATGGTATGGATGGCAGGGATGCGTGAGAACCTTCAGGGAGCTTGCTCAGTGTGCATTCATGTCGGACACAGACCGTGCCAAGTTGGCCTTCCAGACAAACAGAATCCATTTGAGGATGAGTGGCAGCAGAGCAGTTGGTTTACAGTGCCAGAGACTGTTCTGCTGTCTGTAAGAACTTTCTATGTTCTGCCCGTAACCACATACTTTACACTTTATTGTCGCCAAACAATTGATACTAACACGTACAATCATCACAGCGATATTTGATTCTGCGCTTCCCGCTCCCTGAATTACAAAAATTAAATATTAAATAGTAAATATTAAAAATTTAAATTATAGTTTGTAAATAGAAAATAGAAAAATGGAAAGTAAGGTAGTGTGGCGACCCACTTTCTAGCACACTCGAACCGGCTCATGAACTGGCGTGCGCCGGCGGAGAGGCCGGCCCCAAAAAGGGCGCCAGGCCGTCTTCACCAGCGGGGGAAAATCCCATGCGTGGAAAGGGTCTGGGAATATGCATTCCCCACAGCAGTCCCACCTAGGGAGGGCGGGAACGGGAAGGCTTTAAAGGAGGCTGCAAAGTTTGAATAAATCTCTTTTATCGCAACTCCAACTCACCGACTACGTGTGGTTATTCGAGTGCTGTGTGTAGCACACCGCTACAATTGGTGACCCCGACGGCCCAAATGATATTTGGACCAGAGATGACCGACGCCGCATTTGTTCACGCAGTTTCATTAAAACTGCCAAGCTTCTGGACGCTGCAATCCCACTTGTGGTTCGAACAAGCAGAAGCACAATTCCACATTCGGCAGATTACCTCGGATTCCACTCATTACTACTACGTGGTGAGCTCCCTCGACTAGGAGACAGCTGCATAAGTTGAGGAGTTAATACAGTCGCCCCCGGAGGACGGCAAATACACAGCATTCAAAGCCCTGCTCATAAGGACTTTTGGACTCCCACGGCGCGAGCGAGCTGCCCGCTTACTGCACCTGGATGGTTTGGGAGACAGGCCGCCTTCGGCATTGATGAACGAAATGCTGGCCCTGGCTGAAGGACACAAACTCTGCCTCATGTTTGAGCAGGCGTTCCTAGAGCAACTACCCGAGGACATATGCCTGCTGCTATCCGACACAGATTTCAGTGACCCCCGGGAGGTGGCGGCCCAGGTGGATGTGCTGTGGAATGCCAAGAAGGAGAGGGGCGTCCGTCACACAGATCACCAAACCGTGTGCCCAACGACAGACCAGACCAGGCCCGGCAGCAGAGCCCAACGAACAATGGTGCTTCTACCACCAGCAGTGGGGCACAGAGGCCCGCTGCTGTAGACCACCCTGCAAATTCTTGGGAAATGCCAAGGCCCAGCCGCCGCTGATGGCTACGGCGGCTGGCCATCGTGACAGCCTCCTGTATTTCTGGGACAAGCAGTCGAGACGCCGCTTTTTGGTGGACACCGGAGCGGAGATCAGCGTTTTACCTCCAACGAGTTACGACACCCGCAACAGAGAATCGGGACCCACCCTGAGGGCCGCAAATGGCAGCACAATACGAACCTACGGCACTGCACGGTGCAGCTACAGTTCTGCTCCAGCCAGTTCACGTGGGACTTCACACTGGCCGCCGTGGTCCAACCACTCCTGGGGACGGATTTTCTGCGAGCCCACAGCCTGCTGGTCGACCTGCAAGGGAAGCGACTAGTCCACGCCAAGACTTTTCAAACGTTCTGCCTGGGTGAAGCAAGTTGCCAGCCCCACATCTGGACTCCATCACGCTGTCCAACGACGAATTCACCAGGGTCCTGGCGGATTTCCCATCAGTTCTGACACCGCAGTTCACGGCAGCCATGCCCAGACACGGAGTACAGCACCACATCCCGACCCAGGGACCACCCCTCCACGCCCATGCTCGAAGGCTTCCCCCGGACAAGCTCCGACTGGCGAAGGAGGAGTTCAAGAAGATGGAGGAATTGGGGATCATACGATGGTCCGACAGCCCATGGGCCTCCCCCCTGCACATGGTGCCCAAGGCAATGGGGGGCTAGAGACAATGCGGCGACTACCGCAGACTGAACATGGCTACAACGCCAGACCGCTACCCTGTGCCGCACAGTCTTGAGACTTCACAGCAAACCTACACGGCGCAAGGATCTTTTCCAAGGTAGGCCTTGTCCGGGGATACCATCAAATCCCGGTACATCCGGACAACATCCCCAAAACAGCACTTATCACCCCGTTCGGCCTTTTCGAATTCCTCCGAATGCCATTCGGCGTAAAGAATGCCGCACAGACGTTCCAGTGGCTAATGGACATGGTGGGACGCGACCTGGACTTTGCATTCATCTATTTTGACAACATCCTCACAGCCAGCAGTAGTCGTCAGGAGCATCTGTCCCACCTCCATCAACTCTACTCCCGACTGAGCGAATTCGGCCTTACAATCAACCCAGCCAAATGCCAGTTCAGACTTGACACCATCAACTTCCTGGGCCACAGGATTACTAAAGACCGGGCAACCCCTCTGCCCGCCAAGGTAGACGCGGTCCGTCACTTCCCCCGACCCAACACAATCAAAGGCCTGCAGGAATTCGTGGGTATGGTGAATTTCTACCACCGTTTCCTCCTCTCAGCAGCCCGAATCATGCACCCCCTGTTCACCCTGATGTCGGGTAAGGGCAAGGACATTACCTGGGACGAAGAGGCCGCAGCCGCTTTCGTTAAAACCAAAGAAGCCTTGGCAAACGCCGCGATGCTAGTGCACCCCAGAACGGACGTTCCTACTGCCCTCATGGTGGACGCATCCAACACAGCAGTCGGTGGAGTGCTGGAACAACTCATCGAGGGTCGCTGGCAACCCCTGGCGTTCTTCAGCAAACACATACGACCACCCGAACTCAAATACAGTGCTTTCGACTGGGAGATATTGGCACTATACCTGGCAATCCGGCATTTCAGGTACTTCTTAGAAGGTAGGCCCTTCACCGCGTTCACAGACCACAAACCGCTTACCTTTGCGTTCACTAAGGTGTCCGACCCCTGGTCGTCCCGCCAGCAGCGACATCTGTCCTACATCTCCGAGTACACGACGGACATCCGGCATGTCTCTGGAAAGAACAACGTCGTGGCAGACGCACTATCCAGACCTACCATACAGGCCCTGTCCCAGGGGGTGGGCTATGCAGCGCTGGCAGAGGCACAGCAGGCAGACACTGAGATCCCCAGTTACAGGACTGCAGTCTCCGGTTTACAGCTTCAAGACCTCCCCGTAGGCCCAGGTGAGAGGACCCTACTGTGTGACGTAGCTACCGGCCAACCCCGCCCCGTCGTCCCAGCAGCCTGGCGGCGGCGATTTTTCGAGTCCATTCACAACTTAGCGCACCCCTCCATCAGAACAACCATCTGGTTGGTCTCCAACAGGTTCGTGTGGCATGGACTTCGTAAACAGGCCAGTGAATGGGCCAAAACGTGCATGCAGTGCCAAACGGCCAAGGTGCAGCGGCACACCAAGGCTCCGACGCAGCAGTTCGAACCCACCCGCCGGAGGTTCGACCACATTCATGTGGATATCGTGGGACCCCTGCCAGTGTCGCGAGGAGCACGGTACCTCCTAACGATGATAGACCGGTTCACCAGATGGCCAGAGGCAGTCCCGCTCACTGACACTACCTCCGAATCCTGTGCCTGAGCACCGATAGCAACCTGGGTAGCACGCTTTGGGGTACCGGCCCACATTACCTCCGACAGGGGCGCCCAGTTCACCTCCAGCCTGTGGTCGGCTATGGCCAGCCTTTTAGGATCTCAGCTACACCACAAAACTGCCTACCACCCACAGTCGAACGGACTAGTGGAGTGCTTCCACCATCACCTGAAATCGGCTCTCATGGCCCGCCTGGAGGGGCCTAACTGGGTGGACGAACTTCCCTGGGTCCTGCTCGGAATCCGCATGGCGCCCAAGGAGGATCTGCACACCTTGTCGGCCGAGTTGGTGTACGGCGCGCCCCTGGTCGTCCCAGGAGAGTTCATACCGGCCCCAAGGGGGCAAGAGGAAGAACCCGCAGCAGTCCTGGACAGACTACGGGAGAGGCTCGGTAACCTGGCCCCCATACCCACTTCACAGCACAGACAGAGCCCGACCTGCGTACCCAAAGACCTGCAGAACTGTAAGTTTCTTTTTGTAAGATGGGGCGGACACCGGGCACCGCTACAGCGGCCCTACGGGGGGCCGTTTAAGGTGATCAGGAACAACGGGTCCACGTTCGTGCTGGACATTGGGGGGAGAGAGGAGGTTTTCATGGTGGACCGACTCAAACCGGCCCATGTGGACTTGGCGCAACCGGTCCAGGCTCAGGCACGGCGGCGCAGGGGCAGACCTCCCAAACAGAGGCCGATCCAGACTGTGGACATTGGGGGACGTATCGCCGGTTCTGGGGTGGGCGGTTATGTGGCGACCCACTTCCTGGCTCACGAAACGGTGCGCGCCGGCACAGAGGCCGGCCCCAAAAAGGCCAGGCCATCTTCACCAGCAGGGGGATAATCCTGCGCGTGGAAAGGGTCTGCGAATATGCATTCCCCACAGCAGTCCCACCTAGGGAGGGCGGGAACGGGAAGGCTTTAAAGGAGGCCGCAAAGTTTGAATAAATCTCTTTTATCGCAACTCCAAATCACCGACTACATGTCGTTATTCTAGCGCTGTGTGTAGCACACCGCTACAGTAGTGCAAAAAAAAACCGGGAGGCAGGTCCGGATATTTGGAGGGTACGGCCCAGATCCGGGTCAGGATCCGTTCAGCAGTCTTATCACAGTTGGAAAGAAGCTGGTCCCAAATCTGGCCGTATGATTCTTCAAGCTCCTGAGCCTTCTCCCAGAGGGAAGAGGGACGAAAAGTGTGTTGGCTGAGTGGATTGTGTCCTTGATTAGCACTGCTCCGACAGCGTGCGGTGTAAAGTGAGTCCAAGGATGGAAGATTGGTTTGTGTGATGTGCTGCGCCGTGTTCACGATCTTCTGCAGCTTCTTCCGGTCTTGGACATGGTCCTCTTTCTCTCACATTCCAAAGAACTGTGAGTTAGTAGGTGAATTGGTCACATGGGTGTCATCGGGCAGTGCGGGCTCATTGGGCCGGGAGGGCCGGTTATCGGGCGCTGTATCTCTCCATAAAATAGATAATGATAACCATAGAGGGGGAAATGGTTTAGCTGGTGGTATTAGGGCTGGAGATGTGAGGTGTCATTGTGTCAATTGTTGACACGGTCTCTTCTAAGGACACTAAATTCAACTTGGGATGTTGTATTTAACATATTTCTATCACCTTTTTGCTGAGAAGGATCAAGACAATGGTGTACACATATTCAGAAGCCACACTCAGAGTCGTGTGCCTACCTAGCAAGCACAGTTACTTTCATTTGCCTCCTCTGTATATGGGCAATGTCCATGCAATGGCAGTTGTAGGATAGTTACTTCGATTAAAGAACTGTGTATTTGATAGAATTATACTCTTGATCCACAAGAATATCCAGAAGGCACCAGGGTTCACTGAAACTTGAGCAGACCATTGTTTGGGGAGTCATCATGGAATAATTTGCAGATGAGAGTTACAGACAGCAGCCTTGATCAAGGTGACTATAGGAATCAGAGTATTGAGAGCTACATAAAACTGCCTGAGGAATGAAGGGAGATTAAGATGCTACTTTGCAAATTCTCAAAGAGTGAAAGGTATATTTCAGAAATTACAGGACATATGGCTGATAATTTAATGTCTTTGGAAGGGGAAAAAAGCCTTCACGCAGGAATAAGCTCAAGCAAATTAAATCAAGTCATCAGGTGAAGTTGGCTGGCTCCCAAGATAGATAGCTGAGTTCAGGAGATGCTGTTATCAGTCAGCATTTCCAGAAAGAATAAGACAAATGAGAAACTATTCAGCAACTGTTGGAAAGAAAAGAAAGCACAGCATTTGGAAATTAGTCTAAAACCAGATGGGCTACAAGACTGAAAGTACTGATAGGAGCAGTATAATTGACATGGGACCAGATAGAATCTACCCTCTCAACTAAAAAACAGAAAATGCTGGAAATAATCAGAAGGTCACACAGCATCTGTGAATTGAATTGAATTGAATTGACTTTATTACTTACATCCTTCAAATATATGAGGAGTAAACATCTTTATATTACGTCTCCGTTCAAGTGTGCAATAAGCAATTATAATAATTTATAATAAATAGTATGTACAACAGGATAGTCAATATAACATAGAAATACATTTGCTTCAGTATGAATTAATCAGTCTTTTGGCCTAGTGGAGGAAGCTGTCCCAGAGATAGTTGGTTCTTGCTTTTATGCTGTGGTACCATTTCCCGGACGGTAGCAATTGGACCAGTTTGTGGTGGTCGGGATCACTTGGGTCACCAATGAACCTTCAGGCCCTTTTTGCTTACCTGTCTTTGTAAATGTCCTGAATAGTGAGAAGTTCACATCTACATAGAGGTCAAAACTAGAGAGAGTGTGAGCAACACACACAAAATGCTGGAGGGACTCAGAAAGCCAGGCAGTGTTATATAAAACAGTACAGTTGACGTTTCGGGCCGAAACCCTTCGGCAGGTCTTGGGGGTAGATTTGAAAGATGAGGAGAGGGGAGAGAGAAACACTAGGCGATAGCTGAAACTTGGAGGGGGAGAGATGAAGTAAAGAGCCAGGAAGTTGATTGTTGAAGGAGGCAGAAGGCCACAGAAGAAAGAAGGGGGCAGGAGAGGCAATCTCTCTATGGGATTTATATATCCTGTGCCTTCCGAATTTCTTCCAGAAATTCCAGCTATTGCTGCTCTGCCATCATCCCTGCCTGTGTTCTTTCCAATCAATTCTGGCCAACTCCTCTATCATGCCCCTGTAATTCCCTTTACTCCACTGTAATACTGATACATTTGACTTTAGCTTCTCCTCCTGAAATTTCACATTATGATCATTTGTCCCTCAGGGTTCTTTTACCTTAAAGTCTCTTATCAGTTCTGGTTCATTTCACAACACCCAATCCAGAATTGCTACTCCACCAGTGGGCTCAATGACAAGCTGCTCTAAAATGCCATTTCGTAGGCATTCTAGAAATTGCCCCTCTTGGAATCCCGCACCAACCCGATTTTCACAATCTACCTGCATATTAAAATCCCCCATGTCTATTGTAACATTGCCCTTTTGGTATGCATTTTCTATCTCCTGTTGTAATTTGTAGACCACATCTCTACTACTGTTTCGAGGTCTGTATACAACTCTCATCAGGATCTTTTTACCCTTGTAGTTCCTTAGCTGTATCCACAACGATTCAACATCTTTCATTTTCTACCAACAGAGCAAGATCCCATTGCCTGCCTTCCTGCCTGTCCCTTTGATACACTGTGTATCCTTGGTCATTAAGCTCCCAGCTATAATCTTCTTTCAGCCATGCTTCATTGATGCCTGCAATCACATACATGCCAATCTGTAACTGTGCTACAAGTTCATCTACCTTATTCCGTATATAAGAACTCCAGTCATGTATTCATCCTCTTTGATTTTGTCTGATTTTTACCATAAGGCATAGGAGCAGATTTAGGCCATTTGGCCTATCGAGTCTGCTCGACAATAAAATCATGGCTGATCCTTTTTCCCTCCTCAGCCCCTCTCCCTAGCATTCTCGCCATAACCTTTGATGCCATGGCCAATCAAGAACTCATCAAGCTCTGCTTTAAATACATCCAACAACTTGGCCTCCACAGTTGCCTGTGGTAACAAATTCCACACCCTCTGGCTAAAGAAATTTCTCTGCATCTCTGTTTTAAATGGACGCTTCTCTATCCTGAAGCTGTGTTCTCTTGTCCTAGACTTCCTTTTCCACATCTACTCTGTCTAGGCCTTTCAACATTCGAACGGTTTCAAGGAGATCCCCCCCGCCCCCCACCCCATCCTTCTAAATTCCAGTGAGAAAAAGCCCAAAGCCATCAAATGTTCCTCATATAACGCTCTCAATCCTGGAATCATCCTTGTGAAACTCCTCGGAACCCTCTCAATGCCAGTACATCTTTTCTTAGATGAGGAGCCCAAAACTGTTCACAATACTCAAGGTGAGGCTTCACCAGTGCCTTATAAAGCCCCAGCATCACATCCCTGCTCTTATATTCTAGACCTCTTGAAATGAATGCTAACATGCATTGCATTTGCCTTCCTCACCAATGACTCAACCTGCAAGTTAACCTTTAAGGTATTCTGCACAAGCACTCACAATCCAAATTCGATTTTTGGATTTTTTTCCTGTTTAGAAAATAGTTTGCACATTTATTTCTTCTACCAAAGTGCATGACCATGCATTTCCCAACATTGTATTTTATTTGCCACTTTCTTGCCCATTCTCCTAATCTGTCTAAGTCCTTCTGCAGCCTACCTGTTTCCGCAACACTACCTGCCCCTCAACAAATCTTCATATTATCTGCAAACTTGGCAACAAAGCCATCTATTCCATCATCTGAATCATTGACATACAGCATAAAAAGATGTGGTCCCAAAACCGAACCCTGTGGAACACCACTAGTAACTGGCAGCCAACCAGAAAAGTATCCTTTTATTCCCACTTGCTGTCTCCTACCAATCAGCCAAGGCTCTAACCATGTTAGTAACTTTCCTGCAATACCATAGGCTCTTAACTTCATAAGCAGCCTCATATAGGTTACCTTATCAAAGGCCTTGTGCAAACCAAAATATACTCCATCCCAACAACACACATCAAAGTTGCTGGTGAACGCAGCAGGCCAGGCAGCATCTATAGGAAGAGGCGCAGTCGACGTTTCAGGCCGAGACCCTTCCTCAGGACTAACGTTAGTCCTGACGAAGGGTCTCGGCCTGAAACGTCGACTGCGCCTCTTCCTATAGATGCTGCCTGGCCTGCTGCGTTCACCAGCAACTTTGATGTGTGTTGCTTGAATTTCCAGCATCTGCAGAATTCCTGTTATATACTCCATCCCCTTTATTTACCCTATTTGTAATCTTCTCAAAGAATATCAATAGGTTTGTCAGGCAAATTATCCCTGAAGGAAACCATGTTGACTTTGTCCTATCTTGTCCTGTGTCACCAAGTACTCCTTAACCTCATCCTTAACAATTGACTCCAACATCTTCCCAACCACTGAGGTTAGTCTAACTGATCTAAAATGCAGTCCCGCTGCAGGGTCTCGGCCCTATAATTTTGTGTGTTGCTTGGAATCCAAGCATCTGCAGATTTTCTCTTACTTGTGATCTATAATTTCCTTTCTTAAAGAGTAGAGCGACATCTACAATTTCCAGTCCTCTGGAACCGTGACACTGACCAATGATTTTCGAAAGATCATTACTAATGCCTCTGCAATCTCTACCGTCACTTCTTTCAGAACCCTACGGTACAATTCATCTGGTCTGGATGACTTATGCGCCTTTAGATCTTTCAGCAGCACTTTCTCCTTTGTAATAGTAACTGCACTTTCTTTTCTACCCCTGCACCCTTCAACAGCTGGCAGACTACTGGTGTCTTCCATAGTAAAGTTAACTTTGCAACTCATCCTGTTGACTGCAGTTTTTCCCTCACTACATATTGTCCCTGTAAACCAACGACATCATCTTCAGCACTATCACTCAGATTCCCATCCCCCCTGCCAAATAAATTTAAACCCTCTTGAACAACTCTAACCATCTTGCTTGCATGGATTTTGGAACACCCCTGGTTCTGGTGTATCCTGTCCCTTTTGTACAGATCGTATCTTCCCCAGATGAGATCCCAAAGATCCATAAGTCTGAACCCTTGCCCCCTGCTCCAGTTCCTCAGCCAAACATTCATTTGCCAGATCATCTTCTTCTTCTTCCCTCACTGACACAGTCAGAAATCCAGAGATTACTACCCTGAAGGTTTTGTTTCTCAGCTTTCTACCTAACTTCCTAAAATCTCTCTTCAGGACCTCCTCACCTTGTCTACTTATGTCACTGGTGCCGATATGCACCAAGACTTCTGGCTGCTCACCCTCCTGCTTGGGAATGCCATGGACCCGATCCGAGACAATCAGACACTGGCACCTGGTATACAATATACTACCCAGGTGCCTCTATGGCACCCACAGAATCTTGTTTCTATGAAATTTTCTGTCAACACTGCAGTCATCTTCACCTCTCCGCTGTATTGAGCCACAGCACCAGACTCAGTGCCAGAGACCCAGTCACTGTGGCTCCCCTCTGGCTGGTCATCCCCCTCAACAGCATCTAAAGTTGTATACTTATTATTGAGGGGAATACTCAGGTGTACTCTGTACTGGCTGCACATTTGCCCGCCTTCTCCTGACTGTCACCCAGTTACCTGTCTCCTGCAATCTAGGAGGACTACCTCTCGGCTGCTCCTGTCTACCACCTCCTCATTCTCCACTATAAGTCAAAGGTCATCGAGTCGCAGCTCCACCTCCATAATACATTCTCTCAGCTCAGCACACCTGGTGCAGATGTGAATCTGGGTGACTGGAGGTCTCCTAGACTTTCCACATCCCACACACAGAACAAAACACTGCCCCAGGAGCAATTCTCAGTAAACTACTGTGCCCTAGCAAGTAAGAACAGAAGAAGAGAAACTTACCAAATACTTTACCTTGCCAAAACCTGATGAGCCAAAGCCACTCCAAACACTGGTACGCTCAACAGAATGGCCTCTCTGCTGGCACTTGAGTTATTTCTACTGGCCCTTTCTAATTAATCCCTCTTCCTGATTGGTTGCTCCTCAACTCAGAGAAACTGCCGTGAAGCTCTGCCTTTTAAATCTCGATCGCTGTCCCGATTGAAAGGTAGCTCTTTTTATGCATGCCTGACATTGATTGTCGAACGTCACAGGTAGATATGGTCATAAAGAAAGCTTTTGGCACATTGTCCTTCACAAATCAAAGTACTGAGTGCAGGACATAGGACGTTACATGTAAGTTATATAAGACATTGGTGAGACCTAATTTGGAGTATCGTGTGCAGTTTTGGTCACCTACCTACAGGATGTAAACGTAAACAAAGTTGAAAGAGTACTGAGAAAATTTACAAGGATGTTGCTGGTCTGGGTACCTGAGTTATAAGGAAACTTTGAATTATTTAGGACTTTATTCCTTGGAATGTAGAAGATTGAGGGGAGATTTGGTAGAGGTATACAGAATTATAGATCGGGTAAATGCATGCAAGCTTTTTCCACTGAGCAACACACACAAAATGCGGGTGGAATGCAGCAGGCCAGGCAGCATCTATTGGAAGAGGTATGGTCGACGTTTCGGGCTGAGACCCTTCGTCAGGATGTCGTCAGCCCGAAACGTTGACTGTACCTCTTCCAACAGATGCTGCCTGGCCTGCTGTGTTCCATCAGCATTTTGTGTGTGTTGCTTGAATTTCCAGCATCTGCAGATTTCCTCATGTTTGCGATTTTCCACTGATGTTGGGTGGGACTACAACCAGAGGTTATGGGTGAAAGGTGAAAGTTTAAGGGGAACATGAGGGCAAACTTCTTCACTCAGAGGGTTGTGAGAGTGTGGAACAAGCTGCCAGCACAAGTGGTGCCTGCAAGCTCGATTTCAACATTTAAAAGAAGTTTGCATAAGGATTTGGATGATAGGCATATTAAGGATTATGGTCCCAATGCAGGTCAATGGGAGAACGCAATTTAAATGGTTTAGCACAGACAAGATGGTCCAAAGGGCCAGTTTCTGTGCTGTACTTTTCAATATCTCTGTGACTCTAAAAGAAGGCATCAAGTTGCTGTAGCAGTCAAAGTGCAAGAGAATTCCGAGGATACAGATATATTAAGAGCAAAAGGACAGCAAGGGACAATATCAGTCCTCTTGATCATCAGAGTAGCCATTTATCCATGGAGCTGAAAGTGATCGGGATGATCTTAAATGGATTTTTGCATCTGTATTTATTCGGGAGATGTACAGAGTCCATAGAAATGAGGCAAAACAGCAGTGAGGTCAAGGGCCATATACAGATTACAGAGGAGGAGGTATTTGCCGTCTTGAGGCTAATTAGGGTGGATAAATCCATAGGGCTGACATGATGTTCTCTTGGATTTTGTGGGAGGCTATGCAAAAATTGCAGGGGTCCTAGCAGAGATATTTAAAACATGCTGAGCAACGTGTAAGGTACTGGAGGATAGTTAAAATTGTTCTGTGGTTGAAAAGGAGCTAAGAACTAGCAGGGAAATTATAGGCCAGTGCGCCTGGCATCAGTAGTGTGTAAGTTATTGGAAGGTATTTTAAGTGACCAGATATATAAGTATTTGGATAGACATGGATTGATTAGGAATAGTCAATATGGCTTTTTGCGTGGTAGGTCACACTTAACCAATTTTATAGTCAATTATGCGTAACTTTTGAGAAAGTTACCAGGAATGTTGATGAAGGCAAGGCACTTCAGCAAGGCCTTTGACACAGTCCCCCATAGGAGGTTGGTCAAGAAGATTCAGTCACTTGGCACTCAGGATGAGCTAGTAAATCGGATTAGACATTGGCTTCACGAAGGAAGTTAGAGAGTGGTAGTAGAGGGTTGCCTCTCTGACTGGAGGCCTGTGAGTAGTGATGTGCTGCAGGGATCAGTGCTGGGTCCATTATTGCTTCGCATCTACATCAACAATTTTGATGATAACGTAGTAAACTGGATCAGCAAATTTGCAGATGACACCAAGATTGGGGGCGTACTGGGCAGTGAGAAAGGTTATCAAAGCTTTTAGCAAGACCTGGAACAGATGAAAAATTGGGTTGAAAATGGCAGATGGAATTTAGTGCAGACAAGTCTGACATGTTGCACTTTGGGAGAACCAACCAGTGGAGGACATACATAGTGAGCTGATGAGTGTGGTAGAACAGAGGGAGTTGGGAATACAGATTCATAATTAATTTCTTGAAAGTGGTGCCATGGGCAGTTAGGGTTGTAAAGAGAGGTTACGGCACATTGGGCTTCATAAATCAAAGTACTGAGTGCAGGAGTTGGAATGTCATTTTGAAGTTATATACGATGTTGGTGAGGTCTAATTTGGAGTATTATCTCCAGTCTAGTCACCTATTACAGGAAGGTTATCAATAAGACTGAAAGAGCAGAGAATATTCAAAATTCAAAGTAAATTTATTATCAAAATACATATACAATACCTTGTAAAAGTATGCAGCCCCCAACCCTTTGTTCATTTATTACTAGGATTTTTGATCAATTTAACTGAGAATTTTTATTTGTCAATCACATGCTCCTTTTTCCACAGTAGAGCCCCCAAAACATGGAAAATTGTGAATCATCAAAAACTGAAATATCAGCAGTTCAAAAGTATTCATCTCCTTTGCTCAGTAGTTAGTTGAACTACATCTCGCAGTTATTATAGCCAGTAGTCTTTTTGGATGAGTCTCAATTAGCTTTGCACAGTGTGATGGAGCAAGATTTACCCATTCCTCCTTGAAAATTGCTCAAGCTGTGCCACGTTAGTTGGGAGTGGAGGTAGACAACTTTCTTGAGGTCTTGCCAGAGATGTTCGATTGGGTTAAGGTCAGGACTCTAACTGGGCCACTCAAGGACATCAATTTTCTTCATTTGAAGCCACTCAGTGGTTGCTCTGGCAATGTGCTTTGGGTCGTTGTCTTCCTGAAAGATAAACTTCCTCCCAAGTGTAAGCTTTCTGGTAGATGCTAGCAGGTTTTTATCCAGGATTTCTCAGTACAGTATTTAGCAGCATTCATCTTCCCATCAATCCTGACCAGATTGTCAGTCCCTGCTGCGGAAAAGCATCTGCATAGCATAAAACTGGCTCCACCATACTTTACGATAGGGGTGGTGTTCCTTCGCTGAAGCATGGTTTTAGATTTATGCCACACATACCGCTTAGTGTTGAGGCCAACAAGTTCAACTTCGGTCTCATCCGACTACAAGACCTTCTTCCACATCTTTAAGTATCTTGTAAGTGATGCTTTGCAAAGTCTTTATGGGCAAGGATATGTTTTGTTTTTATTGCCAGAGTTTCTTCCTTGCCACTCTTCCACAAATACCCTTTTTGTCCAAGGCCTTAGAGATTGTGGAGCTATGAACTTCATCTCTAATGGCAGACACTGACTTCTGCAGCTCACTCAGTGTGACAACTGGCATCACAGTAGCCTCTCTTACAAATGCCATTCTTTTCTGACAACTAAGTTTGGGGGGCGTGGGGCTAATCCAGGCAGCATGGTTGAGGTATGTTCAGTGCCTTTGAGATGGTCTTGTACCCTTCCCCAGACTCATTTCCCTCACTTGTCTAGAATGCTCTTTTGTCTTCATATTGGTTTCATCTGTTGAAAATCTACTATTCTGTTGGACCTTACAGAGAGAGGGGCTATGCATTTTTATAAATTCATTGAAAACAGGTGATCCTCCAATTTTCTATATTAATAAATTGGGTGAGTTGGTAAGGCAACAGTATATTGCACCTGGGGAAAGTTAGCATAGTAATTACAAAGGGGATGAATACTTCTTCAGCCTCACAATTTTGATTTTTAATTTTTAATATATTGTTGACAGGTTTTGTCTTTTGATTTAACATGATGCACAATGTTTTGTAGAAACATTTACGCCAACATCTACAACTATGAGATTCATTATCTTGTGGGCATACTCAATAAATCCAATAACAGTAATAGAATCAATGAAAGACCACACCAATCTGCAAAAGATAACAAACTGTGCAAATACAAAAAGAAATGAGAAAAAAACTATGTGTAAGGGGGTTTTGTCTTTTATGTTACTGTGTAGGCTAATTAAAATGGCTTCTTTGTCATGTTATACTTGGGAATGCTTCTTTGTTACGTTAAGCGCCGAGAAGGTTCTTGCGCTAGCAGCTTGTTTTGGGTTAGACTGTGATAAGATGTTATGAACCAGTTGGGATAATTGTTATGTTTTTGGTGTATCTGAAGATATTGTATGCGCGGGGTTTTGGGGAGAAGGCGGGAGAGAGAGACAGAGGATGGACCAGGTGCTGTGAGTCCGCTAACGGGGTTGGACCCCAAGCGGGGCGTTCGGCGAGGAGAGGAGACAGAGATGAACTCGTGTGGAGCGTCTGGTCGACCACCGTCGTTAGTCCCAGGCGGCCGGTCAAGGTGGTCTGAGGGGTCGCAGGGTGAAGAAGAAGGGTCCAGAGCTCCAACTGGATGTGCACGAAGAGGTTGAACTTTGATAAGTGTGGCGCCTTTTATTTTCCTTTATATTTTATTCTCTATTAATTATATAGTTCCAGTAATATCTATAAACTGTAAATCATTTAATCGTATCTGGTGTATTGTCTGTTATTTGGGCGGGGTGAAGTACATCACACAGCATCCACTCAAACTATTACCCAGTTTGGCGGGGCCGAGGGCTGTTTCCCTAGACGACAGTGAGCTGAGCGACCCTGAGGCTGGCCAGGGGGGGCTACATATGCAATTAATTTAAAAAATTATTAGGGGTATAGATAGGATAAATGCAAGCAGGCTTTTTCCACTGAAACTAAACCTAGAGGTCATGGGTTAAGGGTGAAAGGTGAAATGTTTAAAGGGAACATGAGGGGTAACTTCTTCACTAGGAGTGGTGAGAGTGTGAAAGGCTGCCAGCAGCAGTGGTGGATGTGGATTCGATTTTAACATTTAAGAGAAATTTGGATAGGTACCTGGATGGGAAGGATATGGAGTACCCTTTTTTGGTTGTATGTCAATGGGACGAGGGGTATGAATAGTTTGGCATGAATGGGCTGAAGGTCCAGTTGCTGTTCTATAGTACTCTATGACTCTAAGTGACTTTAATTGTGGAATGGTTGTTGGTGCCAGACAGGGTGGTTTAAGTATCTCAGAAACTGCTGATCCCCTGGGGATTTTCACATACAACAGTCTTGAGAGTTTACAGAGAATACTGCAAAAAACTTACAGTTAGCGCAGCACTGCGGGTGAAAATGCCTTGTTAAAGTAGAGAAGTCAGAGGAGAATGGCCAGATTAGTTCAAGTTGACAGTTACTCAAATCACCATGCTGTTCAACAGTGGTGGGCAGAAAATACACAACACGTTGAATCTTGAAGTGCATGGGCTCCAGCAGCAGAAGATCACAATGGGTTTCACACCTGTGGTCACTTTATTCGGTGGTACCTAATAAACTGGCCACTGAGCAGCTATGAATGTACCTTTAGAAGTGAGCTACTACATGGAATAGTCTTGAAATATTCTTGCGCTAAATGCAGTTTAGTTTGAGGATGGCTGGCTTTCAAATAGGATGCTCTGTTAATACCACCAAAGCAACTGAGGCTCTAAACATCTACTGTATGTGTTTATACTCACAGCACAGATAAACTGATAATTGCTATCTTCCTAATTCATATTCTCCTATTATCTACTTTCTAAAATGTCCATTGTTTTTACATTTTTAATTAAATAGTCCTTCGATGAATTGGTTAATGGCTTTCACGAGGAGTCCATGAACTTAGCTTTACTATTCTAAAATGAGGAAGGAAATCAGCCCAGTTATTGCTTATAAGGAATAAACACCATATATTTTAAACAATAATTCATGAGGAGCTTTTTATGGCTCTGGCCTTGTACTTGTTGGTGTTTAGAAGAATGAGAGGGCTCTCATTAAAACCTATCAAACATTGAAAGGCCTAGATAGAATGGATGTGGAGAGATGTTTCCTACAGTGTATAATTTTAAGATCAAAGAGCACAGCCTCAGAATAGAGGGACATCCATTTAGAACAGAGATGAAAAGTAATTTTAGCCAGAGGGGGTGAATCTTTGGAATTCATAAGCACAGATGGTTGTGGAGGCCAAATCATTGAGTTTGATAAGTTCTAAATTAGTAAGAATGTCAAAGGTGATGCATAGAAGGCAGGAGAATGGGATAGAGGATATTAAATCAGCTATAAAGAAATGGTGGAACAATATCGATCGGCCAAATGACCTAATTCTGCTCCCTATGTCTTATGATCTAAAATGGAAAATTTTCTCATTACTCAAAAGACTAAAACCTGAACTGCTTAATTCCTATTTAGTTTGTGGAAACAGTGGCAGAGCCAGCTGCATTGTACATTAACTTGGCAATGTGAAGGTGGTGATAAAAGAAAATATCTCTGCTTCAATGAAGGTGAGCAACAACACAGCATACAGATCTATGCTGGCACCCTGCTGTAGGCACAATTCATAAGTAACCTGGAGGAATGTTTGTACATCAGTGTGAGTGATGATTTCAAGCTAAGTGGCTAGGTAATAAACCTTAGGTAGATAATCAGTGTTCAGAGACCCAAACCAATTAAAATATATGCCCCGGAACTATAGGTGGATTTTAATGAAGAAATCACAAATATGTGCATTTTGAAGGGAGACGTTTGTAAAGAAAAACAAAATTGAATTGCGAAGGATGGAACTGCATTTAGATTGAACATTGGCATTTAAGAAGCTCTTAGATAAGCACATGAATATGCAAAGATGAAGGGATATGAGCCATGTGCAGGCAGACGGAGTCATTTAATTATGTTTCATTTGCTTAATTAGTTAAGCACAGCATCATGGGCTGAAGGACACGTTTCTGTGCAGTACTCTGTGTATGTGCTTTGAGCTATCCAGGAGAAATGGTATTCCTCTTGTCTCAGATTAAAGGTGAGTAAGGAAAAGAGTTTGAACGTTAAGAAAATTTGTAATTGTTAAGAAATTATCACTAACAAACTCCAGATATGGAAACTCTATTTGGTGGTATATGACTAGAGTTATTCTAAATTCCTATAGGTGTAGAACTCAGATTTGGAATGATGTGCAAGTTTTGATTTCTTCCTTTTAAAATGTTATCAATATGTCAATGAGTGTTCAGGGAACAGCAACAGGAATGATTTTGGGGTTCTCAATAATGAAGGGTGAACAACAGAGCTGAATGTGATTCTGTTAAGTCAGGGTATGAATAAAGCTTTTTAACTGCTGAGGCAATGATCATAAAACAGTTTATTTGAATAAAAAGAGAGGATTTATGTGTGTAATAATTAACTATCCTTAGGTAAAATGAGAGATTAGAAGAATCAAGACTGACATACTGGGAAATTTTTATTTATGGCGTATTAGGAGAGATTCCTTGTTCGTTACAGCATCGTGAAACAATCAGAAAATTGTACCGTGGCCGAAAGATTCATTCTTTCTTTAAAAAACACATTCATTACATATTCCCAATCATTCAGGATTTAAAAAAAATTATTTGGAGATACAGAACAGCCCGTATGGTCTAGTTAATCCCATGTGCCCAATTAACCTACAAATCTGTACAACTTTGGCACGTATTAGAAATCTGGAGCACCACGCAGTCACAGGGAGAACATACATGTTCCTTACAGACAGCGGCAGAATTGAACATGCATCGCTGGCACTATGCTGCTATGCTACTGTGATACCTCTTATAATGGACACATTCTGCACTGTCCTTTCAGGTTGGGAATGAAATGGTAGAAGAGCTTCTCAGCCAGACGAAGGGAAATGAATACTGCAAAGATTCATTTGATTATCAATAATAATCACAAAATCTTCCCGTATAACTTTTTCTGATTAAGCTAGATTTCATACGATCCCTGTCTGATGATCCAGGCTGCCATTTTTGTTCTATGTCCAGATGAATTCCAGCTCATTTTGCCGTTTTCAAGATTACTTAGTGAACAATTCCTCAAATGAACTTGCTGTTGTCAGCTGTATATTCGGATGAATTACAAAATGATTGCAAACAAATTAAACCTATTCGAGAAGGTTAACCATTAATTCTTCACCCCCATCGATAACATTCAGGAAGACCCATCAATTTACTGTCCACTGGGTCTTCAACCATCCAAGACCATCTACTGTGTTGCCTGTTTTAAATAAAGAGAAATAAATATAAATCTACCTTTTCTAATAATAATGCTACTGTAAAACCTCTTGTTTGGTCTCTATTGTTCTAGTATACAAATTTGATGCCCTGAGAGGTGACTGGCACAAAGAAAAACCAGAAGTGACAGGTTGATTTATTATTTTTTTATTCGGCCAATTCTAGTGGGCTGATAGAATTGTGTAAAGTGTAAGGCAGAGATTGATAAGTTTTTGATTAGTAAAGGATAAAAGGCAGGAGAATGGGGTTAGAAAAAACCTCAGTGTTATTGAATGGCAGAACAGACTCGATGGGCCGAATGACTCCTAAATATTGGTCTTATGAAACACTGGTGATTCTTTGTAGCTTTCAGAAAGAAAATGAAAATTTCTTGAAAAGGTAAGAACTACTGAATAACGAGGAAAAGTAATTGTATAGTCCTTCAACAAGCTAGCAATTGGCATGTGCTGTATAATTATAAGGTTGCTAATATATTTGGTGTTTTATGTTTGTACAAAAATGTTTGTAACGAAGATATAGTTTTCCAGGAAACCTACCTTTTGGAGTATACTCGCAACCTATATAACCTTCGTATCCTAATTTTTCCAGCAGGTTGAAGATGTATTGATAGTTGATCTCTCCAGGACTATCTGGTTCATTCCGGCTGGGGACCTGTGCGACTTGGATGTGTCCTGATGTAAGATGACACAATATATTAGACGAGTAATCTATCCTTCGGGAATTTTAACTGAAAATGTTGTACGTGGGATGAAGAATGTAATTCTCTTGGAGACCTCTGCATGGAATTCAGACAGCGATCGATGTTATGAGCTATGTGACTGGAATGTAAAAGTGAGAAGTAGTTTTAAATAATGCTTATAAAAATAAGAGGAATGTTATGCATACTGATTATGTTAATAGACTAGAAATTCAGAGGTCAGGATTAATGAATGGGGGGGGGTGCAAATTCTAATCCCACAACAAACAGGCAAATTTTAATTCAGTTGATTAAAAAGATCTTGTATATAGAATTAAAAAATAATAGTGGCCATGAGACCACCAGATTGTTAAAATAGATCAGCTTTGCTAACATATTTCAGGAAAGTAAATCTGCTCTCCTTGTCTGGTTTATTCCACTTGAAGTTCCAGAGCAGCAGTGGACTTCCGGGTCATCAAGGGAATGGTGGCGTAAGGAAAAGGTCTCTCGACAAAAAAGAAGGTAACCTGCCCCAAAATCGAATTTAGACAAATACTTAATATTGCATAACTATATTAATAAAAGGGGCAAGGATGATGTCTAAGAACAAGAATAAAAAGTCCGCTTCGAAGGCTGATAAACATAAAGAGATGCAGCAAGGCGACGGGCCTAGCTCCCCCACGGCAAGCCAGGACGGAGATAATGAGGGGGAAATCGGTGACTCTGTCTTTGATTCTCGGAGAGATTCGCGAGTTCCGACAAGATAATAGCAAACAGCTGGAAGATATTAAAGGAGAAATAGTAAAAACTAACTCGTGGATAGATGAAGCCGAAGCGAGGATTGTTGGAATTGAAGAGAAGCTACAAAACGCCGAGGAAGTGATAGCAGAAATGCTGAAGCTACAAGACCAGCTCCAGTGGAAACTAATAGATCAAGAAGGCCGCTCGAGAAGGGAAAATGTGAGGATCTACGGAGTTCCCGAAGGAACCGAAGGTAAACCCGGATTGATGATTCCCTTTGTGGAGAAGCTGCTTAGAGAGAACCTTGATATACCGGCCGCAAAAGACCTACAGATAGAAAGAGCTCACCGCGCGTTGGCACCACAGCCTCCGGCAGGCGCCCAGCCCAGATCGATTCTGATCAGATTTCTCAGTTACAGAACGAAGGAAGAGGTGCTTAAAAGAGCATGGCAAAAGAAAGGTTTCATGTGGAACAACTGCAAAATCAGTTTAGACCACGACTACGCACCGGGGATTCTTGGCAGACGGAAGGAATATACGGAAACACGGAGAGTCCTGAAGGAAAACAACATCAGATTCCAGACCCTGTATCCAGCTCGGCTGAGAGTCTTTTACGACGAAGGGACAAAAACTTACGCTACGGTGGAGGAGGCAACGTTGGACCTGGCGGACCGGGGACTACCTATTAAAGTTATCACCCAACCGGAGTCGCTACTGGAGAGGATTCGGCAGAAGTCGTGGCAGTTAGTGGGGCGAGGACGCTCCACTCGAACCAGAGTGTCAAACTACAAGGAAAAGCTGCAAATATTCAGACGCGAATGTACAGAGAATACAGATTAATTAAGAGAAATGACTGAAAAGAGTAAATCGGACTTAAAAGTAAAATGAAAACTGGTAACTGAAAATAAACTAGGCGGAATAACTTGAATAATAGCAATATGGTCGAGACATAAATAGGAGAAAATTCTCTATGATTACTCAGACTTCTGAGGGCCCTCTAACACAGGGTGAAGATAGAGGTTATCCCTCTGAACTGAGGCGGGTCGGTGCTCAGGCCTCACTGTGGGAAGTCGGGAAAAATTTTCAAATGTTATATGTTCAGAAATGTCTAGGGTGTGGTTATATGTCTTGGTTTACTGTTGAGAAGGGATTGCTTACTGTTTGGTTAGAAAAGGAGAGTGCTTTTTTTCTACTAGAGAAAAATGCAAACTGAATTGGGAAAAATAATTTCCTATAATGTTAATGGGGTTTTGAATCCAATTAAAAGAAATAAGATTATGTCTAAATTGAAAAAAGAGAGGGCACAAATAGCTTTCCTCCAGGAAACACATATGAGCCAATCTGAACATGGAAAATTAAAAAGAATGGGCTTTAAGCATGTATTTTATTCATCATATAAATTGAGTCACAAAAGAGGGGTAGCTACTTTAATATCAAGTACTCTTAATTATGAACATATTTCAGAGACTAGAGACAAAGAAGGACCGTTTGTAAAAATCACAGGAAGAATAGAAGGTACAGAAATAACATTGCTGAATGTTTATGCTCCTCCAGGTAGTGAATGGTCATTTTATAGACACATTTTTGACCTAATGGTCAGTTCTCGAGGGGTAGTAATTTGTGGAGGGGATTTTAATATTAGATTAAATCCTCTATTAGATTCTTCAAGAATAGTTACTCAGAATAAACCTCTGACTCGGAAAGTGAATTCATTGATGGAGGAGTTGGGAATTATAGATGTCTGGAGGGAATTACACCCTACTAGTAAAGATTATACATATTACTCTTTCCCTCATTCAGCCTATTCAAGGATAGACTATTTCTTTATCTTTAATACAGATAGACTCAGGATAAAAAACTGTAATATTGCAACAATTGATCTGTCGGATCATAGCCCAGTCTCTATGTCTCTAATCCTGGAAAGGAAAATGAGGAAAACACTATGGGGGCTAACCTCACATATACTCAATAACCCGAAAGTAATGGAGAGATTAAGGGGAGAAATCAAAGAATATCTAGACCTTAATGACATGGGAGAAACATCACCAGTGATTTTATGGGATACATTGAAAGCTGTACTGAGAGGGAAAATTATTTCCATTACTACTCACATGAAAAAAATCAATGCACAAAAATTAGCAGACCTTCAAGGAAAATTAAAACAACTTCAAGTTGTAGATAGCAACAAAAGTAATTCAAATCGAAAACAGGAAATTAGGAAATTGCAAAGTGAAATTGATGATATTTATACGTTGGAAACAAAGAAATTTTCTTTACCTGAGACAAAAGAATTATGAAGTAGGAGGTAAATCAGCTAGATTATTAGCATATAAATTACGAAAACAACAAGCAGACAATGCAATTCATAAAATAAAGAATCCAAAGACAAAGCTTGTGGAGAGTACAATAGGGAAAATTCAAGAGGGTTTTGAAACATATTATCGAGAGCTGTACTCCCAACCCCGGGCCCCCAATGAGCCCTATATAGACAGTGTATTGAATTTTTTAGATCTACCTAAACTTACAGATTTACAAAATGAAAGTTTATTAGAACCAGTAACTGTCAAAGAACTGAACGTGGCCATCTCTAGGTTAAAGGCTGGAAAGTCCCCGGGTTCTGATGGGTTTACCTCAGAGTGGTACAAGTCCCTGAAGACACAGTTAACCCCATTACTACTTAACACCTTTAACTGGATCTTGCAGAGAGGAGAAACTCCACCTTCCTGGAGAGAAGCGATTATTTCAGTTATTCCTAAAGAGGGTAAAGATAAACTAGAATGTGGCAATTATCGGCCAATTAGTGTTCTTAATTTAGATTACAAACTATTTACATCTATATTAGCGCGCAGATTGGAAAAGCTTTTACCTGGCCTAATCCATTTAGACCAGACTGGATTTATTCAACAAAGACAAACACAGGACAACATTAGGAGAACTCTGCACATATTAGAACAGGTTAATAAGAATGAGACAGAGACAATGGTAGTAGGATTGGACGCTGAGAAAGCTTTTGATTCGGTTAGTTGGGCATTCCTACACAGAGTGTTAGGAAGATTCGGCTTTCAAGAAAGGTTTATTAAAGTAATTCAGACTCTATATGACAGCCCTACAGCCCGAATTAAGATAAATGGGGACCTCTCTGACTCCTTCATTTTAGAGAGAGGCACTAGACAGGGATGCCCAATTTCTCCTCTCCTTTTTGCGCTATATATTGAACCACTTGCCCAACTAATAAGACAGAGTGAAATTGTAAAAGGTATCAAGGTGGCAGGGATTGAACAGAAAGTGACGTTATTCGCAGATGATGTTTTGGTCTATCTGAGTGAACCAGAAAAATCATTTATAGGATTGTTTACACTGTTGGATGACTTTGGGAAAATATCAGGTTATAAACTAAATGTAAAGAAAACGCAGGTTATGTCCCTAAATTATACACCATCCAAAAAATTGCAGGATACATACGATCTTAAGTGGGAAGCTAAATCATTAAAATATTTAGGAATAACCCTGCCGAAGGATCTTTCAACACTGTCACAGGTAAATTATGGGCCATTAATCTCAGAGATAAAAGCAGATATGCATAGATGGAATCTTATCCCCTTTTTAAGTTTAAATTCAAGGATAAATACTATAAAAATGAATATTCTTCCTCGGTTATTATATCTTTTCCGTACTTTACCAGTGGAGGTGGATGATAATCAATTCAGGGAATGGGACAAATGGATTTCCCGTTTCATTTGGCAAGGAAGGAAACCTAGAATTCGATATAACACCTTACAGTTAGGGAAGGAAGGAGGAGGTATGGTTCTTCCTTGCCTGAGAAATTATTTTTATGCCTCACAGATAACCCCTCTGTTATATTGGTGTAATAGGGAATATAAGGCTAGATGGAAGGAAATAGAATTTGGATTAGTTGACAGTTTTCCTCTTCAGGCCTCAATAGCTGACAAAGGATTGATGGCCCAGTTGGAAAAATTTAATAATGCTTGGATAAATCTTACATTAAAAGTATGGCAGAAGGTGGTTAATTCATGTGGAATTAATAACATGTTGAAACTCTTTAGATGGTGTGCATATGATACCTAATTCCTTCCCAACAGAGGAGATAAAAGATTTGAGCTATGGATAAAGAAAGGTCTTACAACCTACCTCTCATTTATAGATAAAAGAGTATTACAAAGTTTCCAAATCCTGCAGGACAAACATGGCCTAGAACATAATGACTTTTTTTAGGTACCTTCAAATACGAAACTATGTTAACCAGAGTTGTAGATATACAGACCTATCAACAGTAGAATTAGAATTTTTCAAGATTCTGAATTCGGCTTGCAGTTCAATACCTAGTAAATCAGTTTCTCGCCTATATAATGCACTCTCCCATGCTAAAAATGTAAATACACTGTATATTAAAGAGAAGTGGGAGAAAGAAGCGGGGTTGGTACTTTCAGAGGAGGCTTGGGGGAAAATCTGCAGCTTTCAATGGTCCTCGACTAATTCTTTGACTTGGAGAGAACATTGTTGGAAAAACATTATAAGATACTTCAAGACCCCATATCAGGAAAAATATAAAGATACAAATGTGATGTGTTGGAGAAGGTGCGGCTCCAAGGAGGCAAATCATTTTCATATTTTCTGGGATTGCCCTAAATTAAGTCTATTTTGGGAAGGTATTCACAGAACATTAGTTAAGGTACTTAGGTCCCAGATACCTCTGAACTTTGAGACGCTCTATTTGGGGCATGTATTGTTCCTTGAACAGAAGGAAGATATAAAGTTGCTGCAGGCCCTCTTAGCGGCAAGTAAGAAATCAATCACTAGAAAATGGCTAAGTCCAGTACCACCTACATTAGAAGATTGGTACGAAATTATCTTGGAAATATTTAAAATGGAAAAGTTGATTTACTCCCTGAGAACTCAAAAAGAAACATTTTATCAAATCTGGAATAAATGGATTGAATATATAACCCCAATGCGAGCAGACTTTAGATGACTCTCCTAATGATTTATATTGCTCTTCTCATCAACACAGTAATATTGCTAACGTAAGCACCCCTAGTCTAAATGTTTGTTTTTTTTTGGAAAATAGAGAATTAACACAAGTAAAGAGAAAGATTTGGGAAAGGGATAAAAAAAAGAAAAAATTAAGTAAATAAGTACATAGGGATTGGATAATTATATCTGCGGGCAGGAACAAGCACGAACAAATTGGGATATAAACACCTACAATGGTTGGTATATAGGCTTGTATGCAACATTTTGGACCAGTGGAAATGGTCCAGAAGGGTTGTATGGAAACTATTATTACCATTTTTCTTAACAACTAATTTCATTACTTAGCCTAATAGGTTAGATTTACCACAGTACATAATTATCTATTTAAATGTTTATTTTCCTTTTATATCATCTCAATGTGTACTTAAGAATGTATAAATAATTGTAGTTTTATACATATAAAAAAATGGAAAAGGTTATATGTGTGAAAAAAGTACATGATAATTGTGAATTCCTTATCCAAATAAAAATAAAATTAAAAAAAAAAGAAATTCCAGAGCAGCAGTATGGTTAGTCCTTAACTGTTGTTTCAACACATTAACCGCCCACAGTTAATGGTTAGTCTATGGATCAGCAATAAATCCTGGCTTTTCCAAAGAGATTCATTTCCAAGTATGAATAGGAAAATAAAGATTTAGCAGAATACTGATGAAGACTTCTTCACTCGGCCTAACATCTAAATAGTTTTGGCAAAACCTTTGTAAATTGATGGTCTGGTTAGTGTACATGTATGTGAACTGGAGCAAAACTTTGTGGATCATCTTCATGGCTCTACGCACGTGCTCTTTGGTGAAGGAGTTTTGGGGAATCAAATTTTCCAACATAACCAGCAGCTGGAAGGTCATTTTATGGAGAGCAAACACTAATCAATCAAATTCTAGACTCCTTTTATATGTCGGGCATATTACGTACCTTGACCGTGTGATTAGTTTAGGGAATAATGAAGTTTGCAGCTTTAAAAATTAGTTTAACTATTTATTCAGTAGTTTGTTTATTTATTGTATTTGCACAGTTTGTCTTCTTTTGCACATTGGTTGTCAGTCTTTATTTTTTCATTAATTCTATTGTATTTCTTTGTTCTATTGTGAATGCCTTTAAGAAACTGAAATTCAGGGTAGTATATGGTGACATATGCGTACTTCAATAATAAATTTACTTTGAACTTTGAATACACAATGACAGAGTTGCTAATTTCCTCAGAGCATACTCCTGGACACCAACACATATAATGTACAGTAGCTCATATGCTAGAACGGTGCTGAAGAGCACAACTGGTAGTAGTTCTTTCCTAGGAATAAGATGTTAAACCAATGACATCAGTATGAACATAAAACATGGTTTTGAAGAGAGTTTGTCCCAATATTCTGTTCTCTCCAAGTAGCAACTTGCACAACAGCGGATGGCTGTTAGTGGTGCGTGGGAGAACCAGCAGTGAGTGAAAGGACAGAATTGTAGAGCTGGAAAAGATCCCACAGAGATCATTGCAGTGGGGTAGTGGAGGGAGGGTTGAGATCAGAAAATCAGGATGAGAATTTGAAAACTGAAGTGTTCTTCAATCAGGAGTTAATGTACTGCAGTGAAAGCAGGCATGAAGGGGCTATGAGGCGGTGCAGAGTGCAGACATCCCACCTCTCCCGGAAGTTCCGGGAGTCTCCCGCAAGTTCTGGGAGTCTCCTGCATATTGATAGCGGCTCCCTGACGCCCGGAAATTATATACAATATCCCGGAAATTGAATTTTTTGAGAGGGAGAGTGAGCATCCTGATTGGTCTCTCTTCATGCTAAGTAGACCTATCAGTTTTCTCTGTGGGCGGACTTTACAGTCGACCTCAAAAATAATGACAGTGTTGCTCACTGCACTGTTTGCAACAGTGACTTTTCTATTGCCCGTGGTGGGATAAAATGTAAAAGACATGTTTAACAGGTGTCATTCATTCATTAGCATAGCTAATGTTATTTAAACTAACTGGCTAGCTGCTAAGGAGCTACTCTACTGATGTCCTACGTGATGAGGCCAAACTCCCTGTAGACTTGCTTAAAGTTGTAATAGAATAAAGATGATAATATTAAGTACATATTTTAATGTTACATTTTCTGCATATACCCAACTTGGTTTACAGATTAGACAAAATCACTAAACAAAGTATTACATACACCCTTGGAGGTCGACCAGCGGGGGGGGGGGAGATAGGATATGGGGTTGCGGGGGGGGGTGGGGGTGCTACCTCCCTGTAATGAGTTTTTGCAGGGTGGGATGTCTGAGAGTGATTTTGAAAGACACAAGAGATTCTGTAGCTGCTGGAAATCTTGAGCAACACACACAAAATGCTGGAGGAACTCAGCAAGTCAGCCAGTCAATGTTCCCACTAAGGCGTGCGCACCCACACATCATTTGTTACTAGTGCACAAAGGAATTTAAACTGCGCACAAAAGGTTGTCACCATCCTACCTCATTGGCGCGTTAACTATATTTCACAATCATACACAATCATGTTTCCTTTTCCAGTTTCTGATGCAGACTGTGATGACAACGTGGAGTTTGCGATGATTTATCTACAGGTTTTAGAATTGGCTTATTCATACTGTTTTTATTGAAATTATCCAGTGGACACACGTTGCTGCCACCGGGCAAAAAATTGCACAGCACAAGATTTTTGTGCACTCTGGTCATTACAAATTAGAGGGAACATTGCAGGCAGCATCTATGGAGGGGAATAAATAGTTGATGTTTCAGGCTCAGACTCTTCAACGGGACAGGAAAGGAAGCGGGGTAGAAGCCAGAATAAGGTGGTGGGGGAGAGGGGAAGGAGTATAAACTAGCTGGAGATAGATGAGACCAAATGAGGGGAAAATAAAATGGGTGGTTGAGGGGGAATGAAGTGAGAAGCTGGGAAATGATAGGTGGAAGAGCTAAAGGCCTGAAGAATAAATCTGAAAGGAGAGAACAGTGGACCTTGGGATAAAGAGGAGGAGAGGAGAAAGGTATGTAGGTGGGGAAAGGAATAAAGTAAGAAGCTGGGAGGGGATGGGTGGAAGATGTAAATGGCTGAAGATAGAATCCAATAAGAGATGACAGTGGATCATGGAAAGGAAGGAAGAGAGGACCAGGTGGGGAGAAAAGAAGGAGTGAGAGGGCAACCAGAATAAGGAATGGAAAAAGAGAGGAAGAGGAAGGGGGAAGAAATTGCCAGAAGTTAGAGAAAGTGGTGTTCAAGCTATCAGATTGGATGCTACCCAGATGTAATATGTAGTATGACATCATCATGGCAATAGACAAGTCCAAGATCTCAAGTTTATTAAAGGTAGAATCTAGGATGCTAAATATGAGTTAGAATTATCAAAAGTAAGGGTAGCAAAGACAATGAAAAAGTAGTCAATGCAGTCTTACACTGCAAGTTTTGTTTTCCTTTCCATTCAGATACATACGTAGCTTCTCTGAGGGCCATTTCTGTAACAATACAGATGGGATCATAACCAACATTCATACTCTGGGCAGGCCAGATCTATAACAGTGCAGAAGTTCAATTGTATCCATGTTGACTTTCCAGAGCATGAACAGATATTACTATGAAGAATAAACACAAGAGATTCTAGTGTTTGTTCCTGAAGAAGGGTCTTGGTCCAAAATGCTTACTGTTCATTCCTTTCCATAGATCTGCTGAGTTCCTCCAGCATTTTGTGTGAGTTACCATAAACAATGGGCTTCAGTAAAACTCATTTCTGGTACATGGATAGATAATTGTGCAACTCTGTATAAAACACAAACATAATGCACACTGAAAGAAAGTACTTGCCTATGAGAGGGAAGTAGTTGGTGATGCTCTGAGTCAGATTCCCATCCATAATCTGCCAGTGAAACACATCCTGTGTCCAAATAGACTTACTTCAGTTATTACGGCATCAGACAGAGCATTCCAGCAAAATAGTCCATTTGTGGAAATATAAAACCTCATCACAAAACCAAACACAGCACAAGAATGTTCATCTCTTACTTCGGCCTCCTCCCATACTAATTGACCCTTTAACTTATTATTCTCTTCCTTTCTGCCTCACATAATATCAAGTCACCTTTAGATGCATCAAAGGAACTTCTCAACTATTTTCATTTTGTAATAAACATCTTCACTATTCTGATTCTATTACACTATGCACTAAGCGGCCACTTTATTAGGTACAGGTGTGGTCTGCTGCTGCAGCTCATTCAAGGTTTGATGTGTTGTGCAGGGATGGTCTTCTACAGACTGCTGTTGTAACGTGCAGTTACTTGAATTACTGTTGTCTTCCTGTCAGCTTGAACCAGTCCGGCCATTCTCCTTTGAGCTCTCTCATTATCAAGGCATGAACTGCCACTCAATGGATGTCATTTTGTTTTTCACACCATTCTCTGTAAGCTCTCAGAAACTGTTGTTCATGAAAATCCCAGATCAGCAGTTTCTGATCTATTCAAACCACCCTATCTGGAGTCAACAACCATTCCACGGTCAAAGCCACTTAGATCACCTTTCTTCCGCATTCCAATGTGACCACATCTGCATGTTTTTACGCACTGAGTTGCGCTGCACGATTGGCTGAATAGGTATTTGCACTAATAAGCAGGTGTACAGGTGTACCTAATAAAGAGTCCACTGAGTGTACGTTAATGTCTCCCCTGAACATAGAATAACAATGAGACACAGTTGTCATTCAAAGGCAATTGAAAGGAGCGTGCGCCAGAAGGAAATGTTAGGGGAGGAAATTTTCAAGGACACAATGCCCTGCACACAACAGGTGGCCTGTCAGAAAACTAAAGGTGCATTACTGCTTTGCTTTCAATAGAACACTACTGACAATACAGCCGTAATATGTTGCTAAGATGTATATTGTACACAAGTGGCAATGGGCCCTTGTGCGATGCGGAAGCTGCAAAGCACTGGACAGCCAGACCCTACAGAGGATAGCAAAACACCGCCGAGAGGATCATCGGGGACTCCTGTACCCCCTGTTTCTGAGTATAACCGAGAGCAGTGCAGACGAAGGGCCTGAAGCATTGTTGAGTATCCCTACCACCCATCCCACAATATCTTTGACCCATCACCACTAGGAAGGAGATACAGAAGCATTGGAGTAGGGCTGTCAGGCTGGGTAACAGCTTCTTCCCTCAGCTTGTGAGACTAATGAACACCCCGCCACCACTGAGGTCTTGCCACTAGGACAGGGAGCTGCTTCTTGTTTACCTGCGCTGTGTACCAACAATTTTGAATTCATTTTGAATTATATTTTATTAACGTATTTATGGTAACATTTTTGCTTCTGTGCTGTGTGTGATATGTTTTGTGGGTGTACTATGGTCCAGAGGAATATTGTTTCATTTGGTTGTATATACAGTATGTCCAGACAGATGACAATAAACTTGAACTTGAAATACAAGAACGAGAGTAGAAGTAGAGAATCAGCCCCTCAAGCCTGCTCCACCACTTACTAATGACCAAGGCAGATTTAAAATGAATCAAGACAGAGGCACACTGACACGATTTTTGTTCGTCATATTCTATCTGTCAAATTCTTGCATGTTTACTTATCCCATGTTCCTTTGCAGGCTGCTTTTGGCCTCTTCGCAGCTTGAGAGCTCACCACTGCTTGTATCAGCAGCAAACTTGGCTGCAGAACACTGTCCTCATCCATCATTGATGCAGACTGTAAGACCTCAGCACTGATGCTCCATGCTTTGCCAGTGCGGGAATTACTGGTGCAAATAGCACATAAGTGGTTACTACATCAATGTAGCTTTTTCCTGTCTGCTATTTTAACTCATACAAATTGCCTCAAGTAATTCAAGTAATTTATAACCTAAAGCTTACAAAATTTATCCGTTAGTGTGTTTATTTTTAAGAATAGCTGCAATGATTAGAAAAGAGACTTGCCAAACACTGACAGGACGAGAGCCTCCCTGGTCTACTGCCTATTAGTTTCATTATGATTGCTTTACCCACTTTTATTAATTATTTATAATACCTAAAGCTATATTAATATTAATAAAGAAATTAACCGTGAGCTGCTGTGGCTGTGGCAGATGTGCTTATACCTGTGGCAGGCACCACTAGTTAGAATGATGCCTTTACTCAATGTGGAGCATTGCCCTCAGTAAAGGGTCACATTTCTGACATGAGAACTTCAAATTAGTGGAGATTTCTCTGTGCTGGAAACACCACCACCACACATTTTAAATCAGCAATGGTCATGGGAGCAATATTAATATTCAGACTGCTGCTCCTCAACAACAGAGATTTCATTATTGATTCATTGGACTTCCAGTTGCTTCTTCCATTCCCCATCAAAGCAGTTCCCCTTTACCTTAGCTCCTCGGTCTTAAATCGCTGGCTGCTTGGGAAGAGGGGAGAACTGCCTTTGATTTTCAATGTCACTCACCAGCTGCAGTTTCAGGTTAGGCCGGTCTACCTGCCGGAGGATCTTCACAGCTGCAATAAACAATACATCCTTATTAATCTTCCCACTGACTCACAAGGGCAGCAACTGCTTCCAGTGGCCTGAACCATCAAGATCCCCAGCCACACTGCAGTGACTAATTATCCAAATGTGTGAACTTTAGAGGACAGTGCCTGCCTTCCAATGGGACCCAGCAGAACGCTTCCACATTTTGAACGTCAGAGTTGCTGTACCTTGGTGGTTTATGTGAACCTGGTGCAGAGGCTTATGTTTTACAGCATATGACTGATAGAAAACTGTAAAGAAAATGAAGCAATAATATAATCTCTGAGAGAACTATATTACAGTACAATAATGGTAAAATTACATCTTACAAAAGGAAGCCATTTAGCACATCACATCTGTGACAGCTCTTTCAGACGGCCATCTAATTAGTTCCACAAACCTGCTCCTTCCTCACAGCCGTGAAACATTTTCTATTTCCATACAAATTAGGAGCAGGAATAGGTCACTCATCTCTGTCTGCCTGATCTACCATTTAAGAAGATCATGACCGATCTGTGTGTAACCTTAACTCCGTGTTTCAGTTTACTAAAGTTAAACTTTCATCTCCTTGCTTATTAAGTACCTGTCTACCTTTCCCTTAAAATTAGTCAGAGACTGCCTCCAACATCGTTTGAAAAGAATGCCAATGACTCAGAAATCACAGAGTTCTCAATACCTCCATCTTAAATAGGTAATCCCCTTATTTTTAATAGTGACTCACTGTTCTCGATTTTCTACAGGAGGAAATGTGCCACATTCAGCTACAAAGAGACTTCAGGATCTTATTTACAGTTAATGGTACATCAAGTCAAGCTCACTGTCAAATGCACAAGCACAGTGAGGTACTGGTGCAATGAAAAAACTAGCTTGCAAGGGCATCATGGGCAGGTAGATTCAGATAACAATACACAAAATGTACATTGCACAAGACCGAAGGGAAAAGGACTATGTAAGACAAGAAATATGTGTGGAAAAAAACACGATGAAGAGGCAAGTCCACGGTAGAGCAAGAGGTTGTACAAAGTGTTCTGTTGCTGAAGCAGGATTAGGGGTGTTCAAGGTGGTTTGAGAAACATAGTTGTAGGGTTATATCCAATTGTTTTCTGAATGTCATTAGGGAATCCGCTTCCATCTTTTCAGGCACACCCCAGATCAGAGTGCATCGTACTGAATAAAGCAAATCTCATTTCTGCCTTTTACCACTTGTTGTAAATCTAGTTCTGGAAATATCTTGGAAAGTGAGTAGTAGCTCAGGTGGTTGAGTTGTTTTCGATCTTGGTAATCCATTTGCAAACGTTTCGTCATCATTCAAGGAGACATCATCGGCACACCGATGAGTGAAGAACAACCCAACCCAACCAAATCTATTTCTACTGGTTCTGGCCACTCCTCCCAGTAGGTGCTACCATAGTCCACCTCATTGAGAACATCTGCATCAAAGCAACTGTCAATCTGTTCTATGAAAAAGCTTTCTTATTATAGCCCAGAAGGAGACTACTCAGCCCATGGAATCTACGCCTGTTCTCAGCAGAGTAAACCCGTTAGCCCCAATCTCCACATCTCCCTGTACTTCTGCATAGATAGTAAGAGGAAGAAATTCCCAGGGAAATTAAGTCAGGGCAGGTTGGTGACATCACTGATTGGTTGGAATCCATGCACCATGACTATTCGAATGGAGAGAAAACTATCAGGAATCATCATCATCATCAGATACAAGCTGAAGCAGGTAAAGAACAATGTGGTTTTGAGAAAGACAAAGGTACAAGAAATATTGATGTTAAGGATACTATCAGAACGAGCTATTCAAGCGCAAAAAGATTTGTTTATTCTATCGACTACACAAAAGCATTTCATAAAGTGAAGCACAATAAGTTATTTGAAATATTACAGAAAACTCTAGATCTAGATTTGAAAGACCTCCGCCTAATCAGAAATCTGTACTGGGAACAAACTGCCGCTGTAAGAATAGATGGAGAAGTGAGTCAGTTTACGAAAATCAAGAGAGGCGTTAGACAAGGGTGTGTTTCCTCCCGATTCATTTAATGTGTACAGTGAAACAGTATTACAAAAGATAAGAGACATCTTGGGAATCAAAGTTGGCGGTGAAAACATCAATAATTTCAGATATACAGATGACACTGTGTTAATTGCAAGTATGGAGAAGAACTACAAAACTTAATTGATACAATTGTTGAAGAAAGTGCAAAAATGGGTCTATCTATCAATTGCAAAAAGACAGGATGTATGGTGATATCCAAAAAGAAGGAGAATCCTATCTGCAGGCTGAGAATAAACGGGGAAGATATAAAACAAGTACAGAACTTTTGCTACTTAGGAAGCTGGGTGACATCAGATGGCAGGTGCGACATGGCCATCAAAAGAAGAATAGGGATGGCAAAAGACACCTTAACAAGAATGAACAGTATACTGACCAATACTAAACTAGGCATGACAACCCGCCTCAGAGTACTGAAGTGCTATGTTTATCCAGTTATGTTATATGGCTCAGAATGTTGGACAATATCTAGCAACATGAGGAAACGAATTGAAGCAGCAGAGATGTGGTTTTTGAGGAGGATGCAAAGAATATCATGGACGAAATGAATATCTAACAAGGATGTCATGAACAGAGCAAACACAAAAAGAGAAATAATGTATGAGATCATGAAAAGGCAACGTAACCTCATTGGACATGTGATTAGGAAAGAGGAGTTAGAATGCATGGTAATTATGGGAAAGATTGAAGGGAAGAAAGCAAGAGGAAGACAAAGACAAATGATGACGGAAACAGCAGCCAGAAGACTGGAAATGAATACCAATGAATTGATCCACTTGACCCGAAACAGGAGTGTGTGGGCCATGGCAGTCAAAGCTCAAACTGGGCACGGCACCTGATGATGATGAACAGTTTGTGGACTTCCCATTCATTCAATTTTGATTTGTGTTTCTTTTCTGCTAATAAGTAGCAGTGGAGAAAATAAGCCTGAGGAGATTTCAGTGCGTCACATTTGTGATTCCATCCTAACCAGGGTACATTTAAATTCAGTAATATAACACTACTATCTGTAACATTTTATACAGCTCCCTCCCAACACCCACTTCCTCTTACAAGTTCTCTCTTACCATGTTGTGGTGTACTCAGGAAGTAGTTGGGATCCGTGATTCGTGTGTTAATAGGTTCAATCAACCCCACCATTCCCTCCTGATTGAAAGCAACAAAAACAAACGTGTTCAGACCAGATTCATGGAAGAATAAAAAGGAACATTTCAGACACAATTTCGGGCAGATTGATAGGTACAGCACCACCTGCTCTCTACACCTCCTCGGGAGTCAAAACTGTAGAGCCCTCAATATCAGGAGGATAGAGGAGATTCTTCAACCGTCACAAACAGTGCAACAGGTAAAGAAGACAAAAAGTCAAAGTTCCAGGTTGAAAGTCAAGTTCTCTGTAACAATAATTCTAATATCAGTAAGCACAGATACTGATATTGCATTGCTAATAACTATCACTTTAGCTATTTATCGATAGATATTTTATTGATCCCAAAGGAAATTACAGTGTCACAGTAGCATTACAAGTGCAGACGTACAAATACACAAATATTTGAAGAGAAGTAATAAAGAATAAAAAATAAGTTACCTCAAACAATCTAACAGGAGGGGGTTATCACTTCCCTGGCTATAGGTTGACTTATTATAGAGCCTAATGGCTGATGGTAAGAATGACTTCATAGAGCACTCTTTGGAGCAGCACAGTTCTTTTAGTTTATTACCAAAAGTGCTCCCCTGTTCAGCCAAGGTGACATGCATAGGGTGAGAAACATTGTCCAGAAGTGCCAGGATTTTCCATAGGGTCCTTTGTTCTACCTCAGCCTCCAGTGTGTCCAGTTTGACTCCTAAAACAGAGCCAGTATTTTTAATCAGTTTATTGAGACTATTGGCATCACCCATGTTGATGCCATTGCTCCAGCACAGAACTGCAGAGAAGATTGTACTGGCGACAACAGACTGATAGAACATGTAAAGGAGAGGCTTGCATACTCCAAAGGACCTCACTCTCCTCAGGAAGTAGAGGCGACTCTGGCCCTTCTTGTACACAGCCTCTGCGTTGGTGCTCCACTCAAGTCTATCATCCATGTGCACCCCTAAGGGTACTTTTAGGTCCTCACCATCAATAGTAGCAGGGAGCGCAGCAGGCTTATATTAATAATGCTAGGAATATTACAAGTTTCTATTCTCACCAGATTAAAACTTTGGCTTTATTTGTCTGACCTACATCGAAACATACAATGAAATGCATTGTTTGCGCCAAATCAAATCAGCGAGGACCATGCTGGGCAGCCCGCAAGCCTCGTTTGCTTTTATAATTTGCACGGTTTGTGTTCTATTTCTCTCTCCACACATTGGGTGTTTGTTGGTCTTATTTTTAAATGGTTCTTTCAAGTTTCTTATTGTGTGGCTGCCTGTCAGGAGGTGAATCTCAGGGTTGTATAATTTATATATACTTTGATAGTAAATGTCCTTTTAAATCCATGCAATCGTGGGGCGAATGTACAAATTCTTACAGACAGCAGCAGGAATCAAACCCTAATCTTACAGCTAGTGTACTGTAAAGTGTTATGCTAACCACTACGCTACCCGGTCACCCCAGCTATCTACATTAATTGTTCTAGTACTCTTAATCTCACCAGCTACTGATATCATAGGTTTGAGTACTATTATCTGTGTTTAATCTCGCTGGTTACAGTAAAAACCACCAACTAACTATTAAGCAGACAGATACGATTGCACGCAACACACATCAAAGTTGCTGGTGAACGCAGCAGGCCAGGCAGCATCTGTAGGAAGAGGTGCAGTCGACGTTTCAGGCCGAGACCCTTCGTCGGCCTGAGACCCTTTGTCAGGTCTCGGCCTGAAACGTCGACTGCACCTCTTCCTACAGATGCTGCCTGGCCTGCTGCGTTCACCAGCAACTTTGATGTGTGTTGCTTGAATTTCCAGCATCTGCAGATTTCCTGTTAGATATGATTGCACAGCGATTTTGCAGTTAATCCCTAACAAGTGCAGAGTGTGAGATGTGATCAGGGTGAAGACAGATGTACAGGGAAAAGGAGTCGTTTTCATCATAGTCTACAGAAATCACGAGTTTTGACATTCCATTACCATTGAAAGGATATCTGCCGCATATTTCAGATTTTCAATAAATGTGGCTTCCATCTTTGTGAAATCAGCTGATCTGTCTAGGCCCACTGGAGTGCGTCCAGCCATCAAATGGATCCTAAGCAAAAAGTACAGTGCAGTTTAGAAAGTTTCATTGATATAACAATTTAAAGCATTTTTAAGATGAATATCTTTTTAAAAAAGTTCATTCTAAGATCATTGACATCACTGGCAAAGTTGACATTTAATGTTCATCCATAATTGTCCAAATCTGATTGAATCTTTTGAGTTTGCAGCATTCTTTCATGGGGAGGTTAAAAGAACCACAATAGTGTGGGCTGCGAGTCATATATCAGACTTTAGGTGATAGAAGACAGGCTCCTTAACTAACAGCTTCTACTTCCTCAGAAACTAAAGAAATTTGGCATGTCCCATCGACCCTCATCAATCTTTATCAAGCATCCTATCTGCGAGCATAAGGGATTTGTATTGCAACTGCTTTGCACGTAACTGCAAGAAACTGCAGAAAATTGTGGACACAGATTAGCACATTACAGAAATGTGTCTCACCCCCACAGCCTCTGTCTATACCTCTTACTGCCTCAGTAAAACAGCCAGCAAAATCAAATATACAAACTACACTAGACATTCTTTCTTCTCCCCTCTCCCATCAGGCAGAGGATACAAAAGCCTGAAAGTACATATAACCAGGCTTAAAGACAGTTACTACCCCGCTGTTATAAGACTATTAAATTGTTCCCTAGTACAAAAAATTAGACACTTGGCCTCATGATCTACCCTTATACTTTATTCTGCATTGTTATTGTTTTACCTTGCTTTACTTCGATGCACTGTGTAATGATTTGATCTACAGGAACAGTAAGCAAAGGCAAGATTTTCACTGTATCTTGGTACATGTGACAATAATAAACCAATCCCATAGTGGCTGTTCAGAACCTGCCTGGGATTTGTAGCAATGATCCAGTCTCCTCATGGACACCTTTACACTTCAGCTCTACCTTTTATTATTGTTTTCAGATTTGATTTTAATCTGAACCAAGTTTTCAAACTACCAGATTACAAACTGATTTGCATCAGATGGATTATGAATCCAAAGTTTTGGAATACTGTGAAGACTGGGATCACTTGATAAAACACATCTGGGATGGTATACCTATTACAATCCAGGATAAGAGCAAGCTTAGGGAGGACTGAAACATATAACAATCAGTTGCATTGTTTGCTTTTTATCAATCTGGTGCTGACCAATCTTAGCCATCACCTTTCAACCATATTTATTAATTAGTTGATTATAACCAAGAAAAGAACATCAGCGGAGATGGATTGTTTTTGGAGTCACTTTTCCAAAGCCGCTGGTTCTTCACTTCGACACTAGATTTCTTCATATATCTGATAACTTCTTAATTTCTAAAAGATTTATCCAATGTGTATTTGAGCAAATAATATCTGCATTTACCATCTCCTTGGGTATCCTGTTCTACAGATTGGCCACTTGGTCACAAAAGCATTGCATCATTAGACTAGCCCTATCATTACACAGATAAGAGCAGCAATCACTTGATGCTGTGTGCTGTGTTGATTGCAGCTGTCAGGTACGCTACACAGGACTGTTAATCACCATTCATTGTAATGCTGACTCTGTACTTGGACTATTGAGGATAAAGAGAATTATAATAACTACTCAGACTACAGGACTGTAACTACCAAATTTGGGAGCTACTTCTGCTGTGTGTCAATGCTCTGAACACAGCTCAAGAGGGCTTCAGTTCAGTGTTCAAAGTTTTAAGGAAAACACATGTTCACCCAGTCCATGGTATGAGGAGATTCTGTCCACTAAAGATTGGGAGATGAGATCATGGAGGCAGAGTCAATGAATGATGTTTCTGTTTCCAGGAATGAAAGGATTAATGTACGAGGAGTGTTTTATGGCTCTAGGCCTGTACTGGCTGGAGTCTAGAAAGGGGGCGGGATGGGTGGTTAGCATAATGCTTTACAGTACAGGAAACCCGGATCCAATTCCAGACACCGCCTGTAAGGAGTTCGCGCATTCTCCTCGTGACCGCGTGGCTCTCCTCCAGGTGCTCTGGTTTCCTCCCACAGTCCAATTCGTACTGTTTGTTTGGTTAATTAGTCATTATAAATTGTCCCGTGATTAGGCCAGGATTTTTGTGGGATTGCTGGGCGGCATGGCTCAAAGGGGAGGAAGGGCCAGTTTCACGATGTATCTCTAAATAAATAAAAACAAATCTCATTGAAGCCTATCAAATATTGAAAGGCTGAGATAGAGAGGATAAGCCGAGGACCAAATGGCACAGACACTTCCACCTGCAACAACTACCTCGATTCCAGCCACTTCATAGCAAACGCAGGATGCTTGGCTAATCTCTGTACTCATGCTATTTTATTGCATGTAAAATAATGGAACATAGCTGAACTCTGCTGCATATGGTCTTTAAAAGTCACCTTTCAGCTCTGATCTTTATTTCCCATTCCAATCTAGGATTAGCTCTAATCTAGGACCCTCATTCTCTTTCTAGCCCCACCCCAGGACTCTCCCTCCTTCCCATGGCCCCAGTCCAGGTGGAATCCTCAGCCTGCTCCAGCACACTCCATCCCCCTCCCGGTCCTCCTCCGGACCTCTGCAATCATTCTCTTGGCCTCCCTTTCTTCTAGTCCTCGGCCTAACCTTTCTCCTCTTGATCCTGTGCTTGCAATCCCCGAAGGCGAGGGGGAAATGTGCAACCTCAGGAAGCAGAGGCAAATTGCACACGGCAACACCAGAGGTCTGGATTGGACCTGGGTGACTGGAGCTGTGCAACAGCAGCACTACTGCTGAGCTTCTGCTAATTGTCAAAGCTCATTCAGCAACAGCAAGGGGGTTGATCCTTACCGCTTGCAGTTCACAGTTCTGGCATACTGCACTGCTAGATTGAATCCTCTGCGGAATTCAGCTTGTTGCCGCGGATCAGCTCCGAGCCCAAGTTCTCCTCTTTCTTTGTCTCCTGGAAATTAAGAGACCATCACAGAACAAATGCTGAGAATCTGCAGTGCTGGGTCAAAGAAGGTCCGCTGTGATCTGAACAGGGCATTAGTTGTGGCAGAAGCACAGATGATGGAGTGAAAGATGGGCTGGCCCACCACATGAGCCTCAGTCCCAGTATTAAGCTGACACTGAGTTAAAACAGCAAGCACGATCCTATCAAGTAACAGAGTGGGCTTGAGGGTCTGCTGACCTTCTCCTGATTGCATTTCTTACATCTGAGTATACCAGGAAATCTGAGAGCTTGAACTCTAACGTTCAATCATGATTAGAACGTCCTAGCTGCATGACTTCTATGGAATGAAAATTGATTCCATTGACATTTACAACACTGATGGACCATCTAGGCGGTACTATCAATCTGCTTCCTCATGGCAGACTCCCAGGGTTGTCTGTGTGGAGTTTCTATGCTTTTCCTCCGGTTTCCTCCTATATCTCAATGATATCAGGGTCGGTAGGTTAATTAGCCACTGTAGATTATCCCCAGTGTGTTAGCAAGTGGCAGGATCAGCGGGAAGTTGTTGTAAGTGTGGGGTGAATAAAATAGGAATAATGTAAATAGGTACTCAATGGTCAGCATAGAGTCAACAGGCTGGAGGATGCGCTGGCATTGGAGAGGGTCCAGAAGAAGCTCATGAGGATGATCCCAGGAATGAAAGGATTAACGACTGAGAAGCTTCTAATGGCCCTGAGCCTGTACTCACTGGAGTTAGCCCATAAGACAGAGGAGCAGAATTAGGCCACTTGGCCCATTGAGTCTGATATATCATTACATCATGGCTAATTTATTGTCCCTCTCAATTGCATTCTCCTGTCTTCTCCCCATAATGTTTGACACCCTAACTAATCAAAAACCTATCAATCTCTGCTTTAAATATACTCAATGACCTGGCCCCCACAGCTGTCCGCGGCAATGACTTCTACAGATTCATCACCCTCTCGCTAAAGAAATGCCTCATCTCTGACCTAAATGGATGTCCCTTTATGAGGCTGTGCTGTCTGGTCCTAGACTCACCCACTATAGGAAACATCCTCTCCACATCCACTCTGCCTTCCAATATTCAATAGGCTTCAATGAGATTCCCCCGATTCTTCTAAGCTCCAGTGAGCACAGGCCCAGAGTCATAAAATGCTCCTCCTATATTAACCCTTGGAACGAAGCGGTTGCCATACTGACCTCTGCAGAACACCACTTGTTACCGGCAGCCAACCAGACTCAGCCCCCTTTATTCCGACTCCTTGTCTCCTGCCAATCAGGCAATCTTCTATTCATACTAGTATCTTTCTTGTAAGACCATGGGCTCTTAACAAGTTAAGCAGTCTCATGTGTGGTATTTTGTCAAAGGCTTTCTGAAAATCCAAGTAAACAACATCTACTGGTTCTCCTTTGTCTATATTGCCTGTTATGTTCTTAAAGAATTCCAACAGATTTGTCAAGCATGATTTCCCCTTAACGGCTTTGGCCTACTTTATCATTCACTGCCAAGTACCTCAAAACCTCATCCTTAATAATAAACTCCAACATCTTCCCAAACTCAGTTTAGAAGAATGGTAGAGAGGGTGAACTCATTGAAATCTACCAAATATTCTACCAGGAGTTCTGGTTTCATCCCACATCCCAAAGACATCAGTTAATTGACGGATTGTAAACTGTCCCTGACGTGTAGGTAAGGTGTAAAATGTTTAGTTTGAAACATAGAAAACCTACAGCACAATACAGGCCCTTCAGTCCACAAAGCTGTGCCGAACATGTCCTTATCTCTAGAACTACCTAGGCTTACCCATAGCCCTCTATTTTTCTAAGCTTCATGTAGCCATCCAGGAGTCTCTTAAAGGACCCTATCATTCCCGCCTCCACCACCGCCACCGGCAGCCCATTCCACGCACTCACCACTCTCTGCGTAAAAAACTTACCCCTGACATCTCCTCTGTACCTACTTCAAAGAACCTTGTGATATGAGGTAAGAACAAAGGGAGGAATTAAGATAGGATTATTGTAGGTGGGTGGCTGGTAATCAGTGTGTCCGTGACAGGCCAAGGAGCCTGTTTACATGCGATATGCTTCTGTGAAATAAACAGGTTGATAGGACCAATCTAAAAGCATGCATCGACTCGGTGGGCCAAACAGCCCCCTCATCTAAATAAATTTCAAACCAGACACATCACTAGTAGGTTCACTCCTACGTTTCTTGAAATAATTTATGTGGTTATTATATCAGAAAGTTGATGTTCTTTCCTGCCTAGTTTCTCCAGCTCAATATTCCACTGTGGTTTTGATGTTCCATCAGTAGGAAGTGCATTTTAAACACTAGAAAGTCGGCAGATGTTGGAAATCCAAAGCAACACACACAAAATGCTGGAGAATCTCAACAAGTCAGGCAGCATTTATTGAAATGAATAAACAGTCAATGTTATGAACAAAGACCCTTCTTCAGGACTGAAAAGAAAAGGGGAAAATGCCAGAAAAACAGGATGGGGGAGGGTAAGGATTGTTGGAAGGTGATAGGTGAAGGCAGGTGAGTAGAAAAGATGGGTTGGAGAGAAAGGAATCTGATAGGAGAGGAAAGTGGACCATAGGAGAAAGGGAAGGAGGTGGGGGCACCAGGGGTAAGGTGATAGACAAGGGAGAAGAGGGAAGAAGCTAAGGTGGAAGGGAATTTTTTTTACTGGAAGGAGAAATCAATATTCATGCCATCAGGTTAGAGGCCACCCAGACGGAATACAAGATGTTGCTCCTCCACCTGGAGGGTAGCTTCAGCTTGGCACAAGATATATTTACCTGGTGGGGTATTAATCAGTACGATCTCCAGTCCATTTTTCTCCAACGCTGCCTTCAGCTCTGTTGCTTCAGTATCATAAGGCCACGCCACCTCCACTGCCTGGAACCCAGCGCAGGCAGCTGCCTTCACCCGAAGGAGCAGAGTGTCCACCTCCGGAAAGAGCCAGGACAGGTTGGCAGCAAAGTTCAAGGCACATGGCATTATTGTTACAAACCAAGTGAGAGCAAACCTATGAGGCAAATGTGAATCAAGCACATAGAATTAGGGCTTGAACGAGAAATCAGGACTGCTCTGTACGGAACTATTTCCACACATTTATTACATATATTGAAGAGCAAGTCTGAATTACTGAGAGTCAGCTTCATCACAGTTTAGCTTTAATGGATTATTCCACATCAACTTAAAAAAAATAAACAGCTACGGTGGAGATAAGTCAAACTATTTTGCAGGTGTTCTGCTGAGCAAATTTTATCGACCAAATCAGTAATATCTTTGATATTAAAGAAGTATCCTACAGTTCTTCTGATTTCATCTGAAATTCAATTATGAGTCAAATTTATTCTTCAAGATAACCTGATGCTAAGCGAATCAAACAAAGTGTGATCATTTTGAACCACTAACTCTAGTTTAGCATCATTTTAGCTTCCAGTAATTTAAAATGTTATGCCAGACAGTAAACATATATTATCTACATCAATGCTGTATATTGGGTAATATTTGCCCTGATTTGATTTCACCTTCAGTGGTACTGAAGGCTCCCACGTTACCAAAATATCCCAATTATATACCTGAAGTACCTAGAGATGAAGAAGCCATGCAGATTTCCTGTTAAATATGAAGTTCAAAGAATTAACTGAATATATTTTCAGAAGTGAATCAGAATCTCGGTTGGGTTCGATCTTTAACTAAAATAGTTCATCACCCAGAGTGGCCCCCAATAACATCCTGGTAAACGTATCAGATAATACTAATAATAAAAGTTCTGGGTCTTCTTAAATGTGCCACAGTGAGTGAATGGTCTTCATGGCCTCCTCTACTGCCAGATGAGGCCACACTCATGTTGGAGGCACATTGCCTTGTATTGCACCTGGGTAGCCTCTAACCTGATGGTAAGAACATTAATTTTTCCATCTTCCAGTAATTTCTCTTCCCCATTCCCTCTTCTCTATTTTCCATTCCCCATTCTGGTTCCCCTCTTCCCCTTCTCTTCTCACCTGTCCATAACCTCCACCTGATGCCCCTCCTTTCCTTTCTCCCATGGTCTGTTGCCCTCTCCTATCAGATTTCTTTTTCTTCAGCTGTTTACCTCTTCCACCTATCACTTCCCAACTTCTTACTTCATCCCCTCCCCCACCCACCGATCCACTTTCTCCCTCACTTGGTTTCACCTATCACCTGCCAGCTTGTACTCCTTCTCCTCTCCCCATCTTCTTTTTCTGGCTTCTGACCCCGTCCTTCCCAGTCCTGATGAAAGGCCTCAGCCAGTAACATCCGCTATTTATCAGCTCTCCACAGGTGCTGTCCGATCTGCTGAGTTCCTTCACAATTTTGTGTGCGTTATGGTATTCAATATTATTCCTGGCGCCTATTATAGTTGGCCCCATGGTCAGATTGTACTGATGAAAGACTGCACCAATGTGTAATTGAGTGAGGTAGGAGGAGGGGAAAGTCAAGGAAAGAGCTAAAGAACATTTTACTTTTTATATATTGTGTAAAGTTTTGGTCCATTGTGTTCAGTTTTGGTCCACTGTGTGCAGTTTTGGTCCCCTAATCTGAGGAAAGACATCCTTGCCATAGAGGGAGTACAAAGAAGGTTCACCAGATTGATTCCTGGGATGGCAGGACTTTCATACTCGTTGGAATTTAGAAGATTGAGGGGGGATCTTATTGAAACATATAAAATCCTAAAGGGATTGGATGGCTAGATGCAGGAAGATTGTTCCCAATGTTGGGGAAATCCAGAACAAGGGGTCACAGTTTGAGGATAAAGGGGAAGCCTTTTAGGACCGAGATTAGGAAAAACTTCTTCACACAAGAGAGTGGTGAATCTGTGGAATTCTCTGCCACAGGAAACAGTTGAGGCCAGTTCATTGGCTATATTTAAGAGGGAGTTAGATATGGCCCTTGTGGCTAAAGGGATCAGGGGGTATGGGGGGGAAGGCTGGTACAGGGTTCTGAGTTGGATGATCAGCCATGATCATACTGAATGGCGGTGCAGGCTCGAAGGGCCGAATGGCCTACTCCTGAACCTATTTTCTATGTTTCTATATCTATAGATACAGCAAGCTAATAAACCCTTCCAGCACAACATGCCTGTGCTGTTCTATTACACCCATGCGAACAATTAACCTACTAACTCAGTTGTCTTCGAGATATGGAAGGAAAATGGAGCACCCAGAATATCACACGTTCATCGGGAGAACGAGCAAACTTACAGACAATGGCAGGAATCGAACCCTGGTCACTGGTCACAATTCACTAACCACTATGCTACCATGCCACCCCAACATGTACAAAATATGGTTAACATTCAGAAGTAATGGACAATGTCCTTCCATGCCTAGAATATGAGTTTTACTGGTCATGGTTGTCAATACTGTGAACAAAGTCACCGGAGAGCGACACTGAAGCTGGTGATATTGAAGTCTTTATTCAACAAAACAAGCAGGCATCATATTCGACACACACTTGGAAGAGGGTCCCTGACCCAACATCACATCACATTTTTATTTGTTAAAGAAGCAAGGTAACAACAGGGCAAGTTATATAGTTACCATGCATTCATAATGCTGCCTTTGGGTTGCACTTAATTTTCAAACACCTAGATCTTCACACTTACACACCCAATATGAGTGTTAATCACCACTGTCTCTGGGCTGCATTCATGCATATGCAGACATCTCAGGTGAATGAGGTGTTTCCTGGATTGCCATCAACCCCAGTCTCAGCTCCAGGAAGACCATTATTCTAAACTGCATTTAAAATTCAATCTACAGCTCACATTCAGATCAGAAGACTGGTTGCTGTTGAAATTAATATTTGCTATATTCCTTAACCCAGAACAATGGTATATCATATCGCATTCATACCATGGGCATGTAGAATGAGAGTGGGAGAAGATGCCCAAGCATATGGATAAAAGTGTTTGAGATACAGGAAACATTGGATTGGGGGACCTGCTTTCCCTGGAGCAAAGGAGGCTGAGAAGTGACATACTTAAGTATGTAAAAATATGAGAGGCCAAGTCAGTTTGCCATGATAGGGGTGCCCAAAACTAAAGGCGAGGAACCGGCCTTCCCTGTATGGACTCTCTATATGTATTTTGCTCTGGCTCAGTAAAGCAGCCAGCATAATCAAAGACCTCACCTACCCTGAACTTTCCCTCGTCTCCCCTCCCCCATCGGGCAGAAGATACAAAAGCCTGAATGCAGGTACCACCGGTCTCAAAGACAACTTATATCCCACTATTAGCAGACTCCTAAATCTTGTACGACAAGATGGACTTTTGGACTCACAAAGTGCCTCGTTATGACCTCGCACTTGATAGTTTACCAGCACTACACTTCATTCTGCATTTTTATTATTTTACCTCACTGCACCGTGTAATGAACAGCAGGCATGCTCTTCACTGGATCTCAATACATGTGACAACCATAAACCAATTCCAATACCAAATAGGTTTAAGGTGAGAGGGGGTGAAGTTTAAAAGGAATCTGGGAGGAAGAAAGTAGCGATGGCATGAAAAGGAACATTTAAGAGGCACCTAGACAGGTACCTGAATGAGCAGGGCAAGGAGGCATATGGAAATAATGCAGGAAAATAGGATTGGTATAGGTAGACATCAATGTCAGCATAGATGTAGTGGGCTTATTTAATGCTATATTCCTCTATGGCATGTGTGCTAACCAGAAATAAACTCCTTATTCAGAAAGACAGAGAACACAACTGGAAGAAATTGGGTACAGTATGACCAATTGTCAACCAACTAGGCATCAACTTCCAATGGTGGGAGGGGAGCCTAAACTTGCCTGCAATTGAGCTCACTTATACTTACTCTGGACAGGCTGATAGAGTTCATCAGGCCTTGACATACAACTCACCCTTCTGACCTCCCTCAGGGTCAGTACCATTGGTCCTAACAATATAAGTCACAGAATGGGAATTAGTGAACTTTGTCCAGCCAGGACAACATTCCAACCATTCCTGGCTCACCAGCCAGATTTCCAAAGCAACACGTTTAATTATCAATTTAAACTCCTGGTGGCAAGGGTGCATTCAGCCACTGTCACAGCTGATGAATCCTGATCAAAAGGGGCCTGATAGATGCAGGCTCTCCTGAAGGCCCCAGGGGTGTCCAAGAGGCGATGCAGCTCAGCTTTAGGTCGAACCCTTTAAAGGCATTCTCGGGAAGCCACAATAGTGAGGCAGTTAGCACTGTGTCAGTGATCAACGATTGACATACAAAGGAGTTTCTATGTTCTCCCTGGAACCACGTGCGTCTTCCCCAGATGCTTCGGTTCTCTCCCACGTCCCAAAGACGCATGGTTAGGGTTAGCTGAGGGCATCATGTGTTAGCACCAGAAGTGTGGCGACACATTCGGCCTGCCCCCTGCACAATCTTCAGACTGTTGGTCATTGATACAAATAACGCATTTCACTGTATGTTTCGATGTTTTAATGTAGATGTGAAAAATAAAACGAATCTTTAATCGCCTATGTAAATGTAGCGGATGTTCAGGCCGGCATCTCACACACGGCAGCTATGATCCATCTCAGTCAGCTCTTCTAGACCGACCACATCATTCCCACACCTGACTCCAAACCCCTGAAACACAAGAGGTTCTGCACATACTGACAACACACACAAAATGTTGGAGGAACTCAGCACGTCATGTAGCATCTATGGAGGGGAATAAACGATTGACATTTTGCCCCCTTCCTTTTCCATCCCTCATGAAGGGTCTCAGTCAGAAACGTCAACTGTTTATTTCCTTCCATAGATGTGGCCTGCCAAACTCCTACCGCTAGCTGGAGATTCCCAGAATAATATGGAAAACATTTCCAGGTCATTCACAAAGCACCCTTGAGAAAATGTAACATCCTCACCAATTTAATCCCTGGCCTATGCGAATATCGAGGAAGCACAATGTGTCCCTCTGCCAGGAGCCTGGAGGGCAGCCTGAAAGGCAGACTAAGTGCACCACTTCCTAAGTTGCCCCTTGCACTTCTGGGCCCACCTGTAGCAACATCTGTGGGCCCCACATTGGCCTCAGCACCTCTAATGAGACCATTAAAGGACAGAAGAAGGAGCACACACCACCTACCCAACCACCCACCTCATTAAGGATCAATGCTTTGGTGGCCCATGCTGCAGTCCCCTCAATAGTCTCATTGGCTTCTTCTGAACCAGCAGGACTGCATTGGACCAAACCCCTGATTCACAAGAGATTCTGCAGATGCTGGCAACACACACACAAAATGCTGGAGGGGTATACACAATCGACATGATGCAGGTCGTCTTTAACCCAAAGGACTGCCGAAGAAGGCAGCAGCACAAATGTTATCCGTTGAGTGGAATTTACAAGGGCTTTGGATTTGAGTCCTTTTTTATCACAAAGGTTAACACATAATGAGATTCTTCTCTGGGGAGCTGTATATTGATCTGGACTAGGCTCCATTTCACCTAATATATGCCAGCAAAACACGCTCAACAAACATTATCCTCTACCACACCAAAGCTCTTGCCAGTGTGCATGAGAGAAAACGGCAGCAAATTGCCTAGAGCTGACAACATATAGGTATAATTACCTATTATTCTTGTAGAAAGGACGACAGAAGAAACACAGCACAACTATCTCAACACTGACACAGTGAGAGTGGGAGATAATGAATTCTACAATTGTTAACTTTTATGGTTAATTATTAAATGTTATTCCATCAATGAAGATTAAAATTCCAGAGTTCTGGAACTTGGCAGTTGATATATTATTGATATTTTTGTTCACTCTCTTGCATATAAATTGACTTAAATGAATCAACCCCATACCAGTTTTAAATTAAGTCATTCTAGCAGAAGACCTTGGGGCCAAACATCTTCTTACATTAAACAGAACCTGCTAGGGTTGCCATAACAACAAAGCACTTAGAAAAGAAGCTCGAAAAGAATTGGGGGGGGGTGCAAAGAAAACGTCAATGATAACTGCTGAAGATGATTATTTTCAACAAATAGATGAAAAAGACAGGACTTAGAGAATTGGCGAGTAGAAGGCATCATTTTACATTTGTCAGTATGACCCTGAGATCTCTGTCGAAGTGCAATTGTGAGATGAAATTGAAATTAAAGTTGCTGGCAAGGTTTGGGGTCTATTTTGGACCTACTAACTGAAGGTGGCATTAAACAATGACGAAAGTGCACAAAGTCAGGTTGTTTGCAAAATAATTTTAGGGATGGAACAGCCATTTACAAAACCTTTTCAAGGCCTGAGGCAAGAATGTTCCCGTCATCTGCAGGTCTGGTGAAGGGGACTGAGGTGGATTCATGTTCTGCTGAGTTTCCTATCTGTCCAATTACAACAGAATTGAACAAACATATTTTATTAACGACCTGGATGTGGGGGTAGAAGGGTGGGTTGGCAAGTTTGCAGACGACACAAAGGTTGGTGGTGTTATAGATAGTGTAGAGGATTGTCGAAGATTGCAGAGAGACATTGATAGGATGCAGAAGTGGGCTGAGAAGTGGCAGATGGAGTTCAACCCGGAGAAGTGTGAGGTGGTACACTTTGGAAGGACAAACTCCACGGCAGAGTACAAAGTAAATGGCAGGATACTTGGTAGTGTGGAGGAGCAGAGGGATCTCGGGGTACATGTCCACAGATCCCTGAAAGTTGCCTCACAGGTGGATAGGGTAGTTAAGAAAGCTTATGGGGTGTTAGCTTTCATAAGTCGAGGGATCGAGTTTAAGAGTCACGATGTAATGATGCAGCTCTATAAAACTCTGGTTAGGCCACACTTGGAGTACTGTGTCCAGTTCTGGTTGCCTCACTATAGGAAGGATGAGGAAGCATTGGAAAGGGTACAGAGGAGATTTACCAGGATGCTGCCTGGTTTAGAGAGTATGCATTATGATCAGAGATTAAGGGAGCTAGGGCTTTACTCTTTGGAGAGAAGGAGGATGAGAGGAGACATGATAGAGATGTACAAGATAATAAGAGGAATAGATAGAGTGGATAGCCAGCGCCTCTTCCCCAGGGCACCACTGCTCAATACAAGAGGACATGGCTTTAAGGTAGGGGGTGGGAAGTTCAAGGGGGATATTAGAGGAAGGTTTTTTACTCAGAGTGTGGTTGGTGCATGGAATGCACTGCCTGAGTCAGTGGTGGAGGCAGATACACTAGTGAAGTTTAAGAGACTACTAGACAGGTATATGGAGGAATTTAAGGTGGGGGGTTATATGGGAGGCAGGGTTTGAGGGTCGGCACAACATTGTGGGCCAAAGGGCCTGTACTGTGCTGTACTATTCTATGTTCTATGTAAAAAGCCTTTGGGTATCACAAATGGACAAAGTAGTGGAGATATCTGGCATGCTGGCCTTCAAGCTCAAGAGTTGGGACGTTATGTTGCAGTTGTACAAGACATTGGTGAGACTGCACCTAGAGTACTGTACGAAGTTTCAGTAACAGGAAATATGTCATTAAGCTGGAATGAGTACAAAGTAGATTCATAAGTACAAAGTTTGTCAGGACACGTGGGCCTGAGTTAAAAAAAGAGCTTAGGCAGGCTTGGACTTTATTCCTTGGAGCATAGGGTGGACGGGTGACCTTACAGGCATGTATAAAATCACGAGGCGCATAGACAGGCGAATGTACAGTCCTTTTTCCCCAAGGCATACCAGAGGGCATTGATTTAAGGTGAGAAGGGAGAGACTTAAGAGAGCTGTGGGGCAATGTCATCATGCAGAGGATTGTCTGTAAATGGAACACACTAGCCAGAGGGAGTAGTTAAGACAGATACAAAAACAACAATTAAAAGACACTTGGATAGGCAAATGGATAAGAAAGGTTTAGATCAGGGGTTCCCAACCTTTTTTTTTGCCATGGGCCCTGACAATTAATGGAGGGGTTCGTGGATATCAGGTTGGGAACCCCTGCTTTAGAGGGATATGGGCCAATTATGGTCATCTTGGTTGGCATGAGTTGGGCCAAAGACATGTTGTGTGCTGTGTGTCTCTGAACGGCTGCCTTACTTCACTGCATCCTGATGTCAGTGCAAGAGGCAAGACTGGTGGCATCCCATCGAGGATTCCCACCCACTCAGTCGATCATGTGGGGTCCACAAGCCATGATATAAAGGGAGACAATCTTACAACCTGCAGCTGCCACTTAGAGAACACACAAAATGATTTCTTCCTGTTAGTCACAACGGATTGCCCCCCAGTGGAACAGAAAATGCTGCTATTTCTACCTACCTCCCTGTGGGAGACCAGCCAATTGGAATAATAAGTAGCACGCACTTTTTCCCTCTATGAATTCAAGTAAAGAAAATTTGCATTTCATACTTAATGTAGCCAAATGTTCTGAGCCACTTCACAGCAGGGTAATGGGGAAAAAAAACAAAAGATATTGAGTCACATTAAGAGATATTAGGCCAGGCATTGATTTACATAGTACTGTATGTTATTTACATGAGGATAAGAGTTGTACACCATGCAATAACCTTATTCTGATTAGCCCGATGCCAGTTCAAGGCCACAAGGCATAACAAAAAATTCTATCCATCAGATTAATTCCTGTTTGTCTGGGAACTTTGTAGCTTGGTTTATATCCTCTTAGTTTAAACCTGCACGCGGTACTTTACAACTGCTATACTTGTAAAAGGGTGCAATTTCTGTAGACATCACTTAAGACTCACTTCTACCTGAAAACCTTGTAGGTTCGCTGGAAAACCTGATGCACTTAGAGAACACACAAAGTGATTTCTTCACATTCATGTGAAGCATGCTGAGATATTTACAACATGAGCAGGGGTGGTATATAAATGCATATTATTGTTGTTGGTTGTTCACACATACATAACACTAGATCATAAATGTACAGAAATTTCTCAGCTGCACCAAAAATTTTTCCCAGATTTATTATTTTGGAAAAGAGTCTGACATATCACAGGTATGGCCAATTCATTTGGGGGGCTTTCCTTGGTTTCCTGATTCCTAGAGCATTCCTTAAGACATTGCAGTAGAATTAGGCCATTCAGCCCATCAAATCTGTTTTGCCAATCAATCATGACTGAGTTTTTTTTTCTAAACTCCCATCTTCCCAACTTTTTCCCGTAACTCTTAACCCCTTACCAATCAAGAGGCTATCACTCTGCTGTAAGCACAACCAATAACTTAGCCTCCACAGCTCTTCATGGCAACAAATTCCACAGATTCACCACCCTCTTGGCTGTAGAAATCCCTCCTTATGTCAGTTCTAAAGAGATGTCCCTTTACTCTGACACAGTGCCCTTGAATCCTAGACTCTGCACACAACCTTTCCACACCCATTCTATCCAGGCCATTCAATATTTGGGAGTTTTCAATGAGATCTCTCCCTCATCCTTCTGAACTCCATCTTGTACAGGCTGAGAAACATTAAAAGCTTTAAGCTTTTTATTCTCAGGATCATTCCTACGAATAATCATTTCAATCTATCTCAATGTAGCTACTGCATATCCTACATTAGATTCTCCTTCCTCACTTACATTAACAGTTTTTCCTTGCTTACATAAGTATGCAGCACAGTAGCACAGTGGCTTGCACAAAGCTTTACAGTACAGATGACCCAGGCTCAATTCCTGCCACTGCCTGTAAGGAGTTTGTACACTCTCCCCAGCCTAAGTTTCCTCTGTGAGTTCTGGTCTCCAGCCTCAAAATTATGTATCTTATACTCTTAATATCATAAAATGCTTCATGTGGATATTGTCAGATAAGCTCTTCCACAGAACCACATAGGTTATGGCAGACAAGGTGGGTGTGGAAGCTTAAGAAAGAGACAACCAAAATTGACAAATTTTGCCTCTGAACATTGGCCACCATCTTTTCCCTACCCAACAGCTAAATGGCTCTGGCTTCATTAATCTGTTTGACTGGTCACTTAAATCCAGTGACAAACAATCTCTGTATTTTCACTGCATGTCTGGTCCATCATCTAGACAGGGTTTTTTTTTGCCCCTGGAGAATCTAGACTGTCTCTTTGTAGCTCAATCATTTGTCCACATACTTCAGCGTGGAAAACTTGCAGATTGTTTGCAGCCTTACTCTGCCGTCTGTGAGCAATTTCAACCGGTTAAACATCACAGCCAGCAAGTTCCACTCATCCGACGGTGGTTAATTGCTGATTCACCCAACTCTCTCATACCACTACACCCTGTTCTCTGGAATTCTTTCCCCATTCACCATTCTCTGCCTCCAAAAGCCTTTCAAAAATCACCTTCCTTTATGAAGCCTTTGAAACTTCCCCTACCCATGTCCACCTTTCTTGTCCCATGCACGTCCATTTCCAAAAGTACAAAACCTTACTTCTGATTTTGTCAATTCTGTCAAACTCAAAAAGATAAAAATAATTACATGATTAGATTTGATTTTCTGCAAAAATCTGTCCTTTTTACTCATTAAGGGAGTGACTGTGCCTATAAAGTAAATGTGAGATTCTTTAGATATTTTCAACCAAAACTACTATCAATTAGTAAATTCCAAAACAGTTAACAATATACCTGCAAATAACTACAGATCCTTAAATTCTTTTCTGTCCTTATCTGCATTCAAGAGTAGGCCCCGGAATGCCAGCACTAAATTTAATGATCCTCCCTATCACAGCGTCCTGCCAGCAGGATAACAAGCAAACAGGGCTGAAGAAAACGGAGGCCTACTCGTACTTCATTCCGTTAATTAATATGCAGAACACACACTTAACCCGCACATATCATCTTAAAAATATAGCTCCTATAAAACAAAAACAAAACATCAGAGGGAAAATTTTATCCATAAAATACTTTTCTGAAAGCGTACTAATACTCATTCCACCGACTGTGTTACTCATTTACCTTCCACTAACAGCTCACATTCACTCGGCACAATTGTGCGCTCCACAGCACCGCTCAGCGGCCCGCTCCCATTCTGTTTCCCTTTCAGTCGATTTGACGGCAAGGATTTCAGGTCACAAATACTGTAAAACAACTTGGTTATAATTTGCACTCTGTAACCATGATTTAACTTCCTAATGCTTTCAGCTCACGTTCATGTTTCTACCATTTACCTTATGGAGTAAGGTCGATTTGGAAGTCTGAAATTAGAGACCCGTGTTTTGGAGTCTGAGTCTGAGAATCTCGGGGTGACTGTGCTGGGGAAGTCGCAGGCCCAGTGTCCGCAAGTGCGAGCCGGGTGTGTGTCTCTCAGAGAGAGAGGGAGAGAAATGGGGCTTGTTTTGCTGTCGTTTTGTCGCTCATTGTGTTCTGTGTTCTTTTGCAGAGCGCTGTGGGCATGTTATGTTTGAGCCAGAATATTTGCCAGACTTGCAGGCTGCCCACAGCACACCCTGAGGTATGTTGGTTGTTAAAAAGGGGCATTTCTCTGTATGTTTTGATGTCCATGTGGTAAATAAATTTGAATCTTGAATTTTAAGTAGAAATCTGTAGAGCTGCCATTCATTCTGTGAAAAATGCCCTTTGTAGACAGAATTCACCCAGACTGTTAAGGGTTAAATTCACCGTGTATGTTACGTGTTGCATTTTGTTGTACGTTATTACGTTTTGGGGGCAAGGTTTTTCTGATATATATACGATATCGCCATTTGTTGGCGGGCTCAATAAAGTGTATGTTGGAAGTATTTACACTCGTGTCGATTTTTGTCGACACTCCTACGTTGGTGAACCCGACGGTTCTCTGGATGATTCCGGAGTGATTTCGCTCGTTTCACAATCATGACTGCAGATGCTGTTGCTCTCAAGCTCCCTGAATTCTGGCAGGAACATGCCACTGTTTGGTTCGCTCAGGCAGAGGCTCAGTTCGCAGTGTGGGGAATCTCGCAGGACGACATGAAATATTACTACGTCATCACAGCATTAGACAGCTCTACGACGACTAGGGTGATGAGCATCCTACAGCACCCCCTGGAAGTAGGCTGGTAAGAGACTCTTAAGCAACTCCTTCTAGAGACTTTCTAACTTTCCGAGTCTGAACGCACCCATCGGCACCTCTCACTGCCAGCTAAGGTGACTCCAATCCGTTGGAGTTAATGGATCACATGTTGTTCCTCCTTGGCAGACATCAGCTATGTTTCATCTTCAGAGAACTTTTCCTGCAACAACTACCAGGCAAGGTGCAGTCGCTCTGGCTGGCTCTCCCCTCAAAGACCTCCAGGCTCTAGCGAGAGGTTTTTTCCGTAACCAAGAGGGCCTGTGTGACCATGCAGCTGGATGACTTCGCCGCCTTGCCGCCACTTGAACATGAGACGATCGCCGCAGTTCAATGACAGTCCTCTACCTACCCTGTGTTTCTACCACGCGTGTTATGGGCCGAGAGCTAAGATGTGCCGCCCACCTTGCAGGTTCAAGGAGTCGGGAAACGGAATGGCCGGCGTCCGTTAGCTGCAATGGGCGTTGGCAGGTCAGGCAGTTTGTTCGTTACAGACTCTGTTTCCAGGTGTCATTTTTCCTGTGACATGGGTGCTCAGGTGAGCGTCCTGCCCACATCTAAGTTGAACATACGAACTGGGGAATTTGGACATCTCTCGAGGCTGCGAATGGATGTGCCATCCGGACTTCTGGTAAGTGTGAGATGGCAGAAGTTCCACTCGAATTTTGTGTTGGCGGCGGTGTGTCACTCCTGCCGGGGGCAGACTTCCTCTATGCCAATAGCCTTCTCAGTGATGTCCAGAACTGGTGCTTCATCAACACAGAGACTTTCTACTCCCTCTCTGGCACATCAAAGCAGTCCAGCACCCTTTATGCCTCCGGCAACTTCCTCCGCCTCCACGCTGAGTTCCCGGACCTGACTGAGCCCACCTTCTCCTATCCACCGCTAAACATGGGGTGGAGCGCCACATCCTTACCACTGGCCTGCCCGTTCAGGCCCGCACTATGCGCCTTGTCCTGGAGAAGCTAGCCGTTGCCAGGGCTCAGTCTGATGCCATGGAGCACCTGGGCATTGTCAGGCAGTCCAGCAGTCCATGGGCTTCCCCTCTCCACACCATGCAAAACCCGGGGGCGGGAGGCATCCATGTGGTGCTTACCCCAGCCTCAACGATGCCACGACCCCTGACCAATACCTGATCCTGTGCGTCCAGGATTTCTCTGCCCGCCTGGCAGGGAAAATCATTTTCTCGAAGATGGACCTCGTTCGCAGTTATCACCAAGTCCCTGTCCATCCAAGTGAGATTCCTAAACCTGCTGTTATTACACCGTTCGGTTTGTTTGAGTTCTTTCGAATGCCATTCGGGCTGAAGAACGCGACCCAGATTTTCAGCGCCTCATAGACTGTGTTTTCAGGGATTTGCCATTCCTGTTTGTTTACCTAAATGACATTTTGGTAGCCAGCTCTTCTAGGGATGAGCATCTCTTACACTTGAACCCTTTTCGAATGCCTTGGACAGCACGGTCTTATTGTCAACCCAGCAAAGTGCCAATTTGGTCGATTTCCTTGGACACCACATCAATGCAGCAGGAACGGTTCCCCTGCCGCCTAAAGTTGAAGCCGTTAAGTTCTCCCCTTGTAACCAGTCACTGTTAAGGCCCTGCAGGAGTTTTTGGGCATGGTGAACTTTTATCACCATTTTGTCCCCAAAGTGGCTCAGCTCGTGTGCCCCCACTATGAGGCCCGTAAGGGCAAATCGGCCAAGCATTTCCTGGACTGGACGAAGGAAAGGTCCAAGGCATTCTCGGACACCGAGCAGGCATTGTCTAATGCAAAACTGCTGACGCACCCCCTCCCAGACGCACCGGCCGCTCTCACCATGGACGCGTTGGACTGTGTGGTTGACACGGTGCATGAGCGCTTGGCAGCCTCTCGTCTCTTTTAGCTGTCCGCTTCACCCCTGCGAGCGTAAGTACAGCATGTTTGACTGTTTGCAGTGTTAGCATTCATTTCAAGAGGTCTAGAATACAAGAGCAGGGATGTGATGCCAAGGCTTTATAAGGCACTGGTGAGGCCTCAGCTTGAGTATTGTGAATAGTTTTGGGCTCCTCATCTATGAAAAGATGTGCTGACATTGGAAAGGGTCCAGAGTCAGTTCACAAGGATGATTCCAGGATTGAAAGGTCTATCATATGAGGAATGTTTGATGGCTCTGGGTCTGTACTCATTGGAATTTAAAAGGATGAGGGGGATCTCATTGAAATCTTTCGAATGCTGAAAGGCCTAGACAGAGTAGATGTGGAAAGGATGTTTCCCATGGTGGGGGATTCTAGGACAAGGGGGCACAGCCTCTGGATAGAGAGGTGTCCATTTATAACAGCGATGCGGAGAAATTTCTTTAGCCAGAGCTGGTGAATTTGTGGAATTTGCAGCTGTGGAGGCCTGGTCATTGGATGTATTTAAGGCAGAGATTGATAGGTTCTTGATTGGACACAGCATCAAAGGTTATGGGGAGAAGGCTGGGGAATGGGATTGAGGAAGGGAACAAAGGATCAGCCATGAGTGAATGGTGGAGAAGACTCGATGGGCCAAATGGCCTAATTCTGCTCCTATGTCTTATAGTTTATGGTCTTATGGAAATTAGAGAATAAGCTTGAAATCATCAGGGTTCTAGAATTACCTAGCATAGACCCTTCAGTCTAGAGCATCTATACTGTCCACCCTACATTAAATACTCTATGCACTGCTAACTTAAGTAGCAATCGGAATATCCCTTGGATTTTTTACTGTTCCTGTCTCCACCACCTCCTTTGCCAGCTCCATAAAACCATGAGACACAGGAGCAGCACTAATCCATTCAGCCCATCGAGCCTGTTCCAGTATTCCATCATGGCTGATTTATTATCGCTCGCAACCCCATTCTCTTGCCTTCTCCCTGTAACCTTTGATGTCCTGACGATTTCAGAGCCTATTGACCTCTGCCAATGACTTGGCCTCCACAGCCCTCTGTGGCAATGAATTCCACAGATTCACTACCCTCTGGCTAAAGAAATTCTTCCTCATCTCTGTTTTAAATAGATGTCACTCTATTCTGAGGCTGTGCTGTCTGGTCCTAGACTCCCCCACTCTAGCACATCCACTCCATCTTCAAAGGTACATTTAATGTCCTGGAATACTTTTTCTTTGCAACCATCCATGAAAACAGAGGAGTGCCCCCAAAGAATGGACGACAGTTAAATGTTGAACCCCAATGTCCCCTTCTTCCCCCGCATAAACGGTAGCAAGCGACAGTCCCCCCTCCCCCCACCGGCAAAAAAAGCATCAGCACCCACCATCAAGCGCTCAAGTGTGAGCAAAGCAACAGCAAAGACGTAGACCTGCGTTACTCCAAAGACTACATTGTTCATCCGGCATTTGACATACCACATACTCTCTCTCTCTCCCTAATAAGGGAGAAAGAGGTGTCTCCGTTTCACAGCGGGAGGAGAGACATAACAAACAACTCGCTGGTTTGTGATGTTAAAAGTCCATTGTATCACTTTTTCCGAGTTCTGTGCCCAAAGATCTCGGGTCTCTGGGCACACAGCCGAAGATTTTCCATCTCCATTGATCTGCAGAGGCACTGACCTCTGATCCCCCCCGCCCACCCCCCACCTCCAGGGCCATGAGATCTTGGACCTCTGAGGAAAGTGTAGGTCTTTGGCCCAGCCCTTTGTGTGCTGAACAACGACCAGTTGTGAAACCACAAGAGCGGGTCCCATTCCTGCTAAGAACCAAGTCAGCGTGTAACTCCAGGTCAGGGTCTTCAAAAGAACCCTGAAAGGGAAAAATAGAGATATTAAAGATGGAAATAGAGCTGTTTCCGAAGATGTAAGCAAAGGACTCGCCATTAGGTGCCATTAACCCTCCTAAGCTCCTCCTCCCTAAGCTTGGCCCGTTCCTTATGTGAAAAGTTTAACCCTTAGATCCCCTATCAACCTCTACCATCTCTCATTAAACCTCCATATTCTAGTTTTCGACAGGCCTGTCTTGGCAAACAGCCTGTTTACATTTTATGTCCCTCCATAATGACACTTTTCAGCTTCCTTTTACTCCAGTGAAAATTGACCCAACCTAACCACTCTCTCCTAATAACTCAGGCCTTCCAATCCAGGCAACATTCTTGCAAGCCTTTTCTGGATTTACATCTTAACCTGTTGTGTGGCAATAGTAGCAGATAAAACAGGGACTTGGGAAATGGAAGCAGAAGTAGGCCATTCCACCTCTTGTACCTTTTCTGCCATTCAATAAGATCAAAAACATCTTACTTCAGCTCCGCTTTTCTGATCTAACCATATATTCCCTTTAAAATCTAAAAATCTAACAGTCTTTAGAACAAGTGCCCTAAAGATAGATATGGGATATGTAAACATATGACTTACAATTAAGAAATGTATCAACAGGTATTAAACACAATGGAAAATGCTGGTAAAATTCAGCATACTAGGCAACATTTTTGGAGAGATGGACAAATATGACGTATCAAGTCAGTAAATTTTCATCACAACTAGGGAAAAGTTAAAGAGCTAAGTTGCCAGCAGAGGGTTGAATGAGGACTGAATGATTGGGATAGGGGCAGAGAAAACATGATGGAAAATCAGTGGTACTAAATTTCAACTCTTCCAAAACCTGGCACATTTGAAGTCTTGAACAGACCACAAGTGCTACACATGCACTTACACTTCCTGCCTTACCACCATTCAGGGCCCCAAACAGTCCTTCCAGGTGAGGCATCACTTCACCTGTGAGTCGACTGGGGTGATATACTGCGTCCGGTGCTCCCGATGTGGCCTTTTATATATTGGTGAGACCCGACGCAGACTGGGAGACCGCTTTGCTGAACACCTACGCTCTGTCCGCCAGAGAAAGCAGGATCTCCCAGTGGCCACACATTTTAATTCCACATCCCATTCCCATTCTGACATGTCTGTCCACGGCCTCCTCTACTGTGGAGATGAAGCCACACTCAGGTTGGAGGAACAACACCTTATATTCCGTCTGGGTAGCTTCCAACCTGATGGCATGAACATCGGCTTCTCTAACTTCCACTAAGGCCCCACCTCCCCCTCGTACCCCATCTGTTACTCATTTTTATGCACACATTCTTTCTCTCACTCTCCTTTTTCTCCCTCTGTCCCTCTGAATATACCTCTTGCCCATCCTCTGGGTCAACTCCCCCCCTCCTTGTCTTTCTTCCCGGACCTCCTGTCCCATGATCTTCTCGTATCCCCTTTTGCCTATCACCTGACAAGCTCTTGGCTCTATCCCTCCCCCTCCTGTCTTCTTCTATCATTTTGGATCTCCCCCTCCCCCTCCAACTTTCAAATCCCTTACTCACTCTTCCTTCAGTTAGTCCTGACTAAGGGTCTCGGCCTGAAACGTCGACTGCACCTCTTCCTATAGATGCTGCTTGGCCTGCTGCATTCACCAGCAACTTTGATGTATGTTCCCTCCATTAGCAGTGGCTTTAACATGGAGGGGAATTTTTCCTTAAAATAGTAAAACTATTTGCATGTCATAACCTAAATAAATTCTGCATTTAAACCTGGAAGTACAAATACACCATCAACACAAATGGGCTGTAATTTCTGTTTGCATGTATTATTTTATTGATATAATTTGACTCAAACTTTAGCAAAGGAAGGAAAATTTTAAACACAACTATATTCAGAATGGAAATGCTGGAATCTGATCCAACATAAAAAGAACAGGAGGAACTCATCAGATGAGACAGCAAATGAAAGACTTTCAGCTGGACCCATACCAGCATTAAAACCAAAGTACAGCTACGTAGCTGAGACTGAGAGGGATGAACGGTAACAAGAAGGGCCTCACTGCCCTAAGGACACAGGAACTCAAAGGAGCCCTGTTCAGCATTTCCAAGAGGCAGCTGTGGTTCCAGTCATGGTGAAGATCTACTAAATGCAAATGACATTCTACTGATCATCATCAGGTGCCGTGCCCAGTTTGAGCTTTGACTGCCATGGCCCACACACTCTTGTTTCGGGTCAAGTGGATCAATTCATTGGTATTCATTTCCAGTTCTCCAGCTGCTGTCTCCATCATCATTTGTCTTTGTCTTCCTCTTGCTTTCTTCCCTTCAATCTTTCCCATAATTACCGTGCATTCCTACTCCTCTTTCCTAATCACATGTCCAATGAAGTTACATTGCCTTTTCATGATCTCATACATTATTTCTCTTTTTGTGTTTACTCTGTTCATGACATCCTTGTTTGATATTCATTTCGTCCATGATATTCTTTGCATCCTCCTCAAAAACCACATCTCTGCTGCTTCAATTCGTTTCCTCATGTTGCTAGATATTGTCCAACATTCTGAGCCACATAACATAACTGGATAGACGTAACATTTCAGTACCCTGAGGTGGGTTGTCATGCCTAGTTTAGTATTGGTCAGTATACGCTTCATTCTTGTTAAGGTTTCTTTTGCCATCCCTATTCTTTTGATGTCCATGTTGCACCTGCCATCTGATGTCACCCAGATTCCTAAGTAGCAAAAGTTCTGTACTTGTTTTGTGTCTTCCCCATTTATTCTCAGCCTGCAGATAGGATTCTCTTTCTTTTTGGATATCACCATACATTCTGTCTTTTTGCAATTGATAGATAGACCCATTTTTGCACTTTCTTCAACAATTATATCAATTAAGTTTTGTAGTTCTTCCTCCGTACTTGCAATTAACACAGTGTCATCTGCATATCTGAAATTGATGTTTTCACCACCAACTTTGATTCCCAAGACGTCTCTTATTTTTTTGTAATACTGTTTCACTGTACACATTAAATAAATCAGGGGAGAAAACACACCCTTATCTGATGCCTCTTTTGATTTTCGTAAACTGACTCACTTCTCCATCTATTCTCCATCTACTGATCATAACACTCAAA